>NC_054507.1:17382883-17652883 GCF_017639515.1 Carcharodon carcharias | reverse complement strand
GTGGACACAGTTTAAAAATAGTGTCTCCCATCAAAGATGGAGATAAGGAAAGTTTTTTTCTCTCAGAGGGTCGTTAGTCTGTGGAATTCTCTTCCACAGAGAGCAGTGGAGATGAGTTCATTGAATATATTCAAGGCTGAGTTTGATAGATTTTTGATCAACAAGGGAGTCGAGGCTTATGTGGGGCAGACAGGAAAGTGAAGTTGAGATCACAATCAGATCGACCATGATCTTATCGAATAGCGGAGCAGGCTCAAGGGGCTGAATGGCCTACCCATGCTCTTAATTCATATGTTTGTATATTTATATATGTATGTTCATATGTACGTTCGTATGTATCACCTCCTTTTATTGCTGGAGATACATTTGCCTTAAACCCTCTACAGAACTTACAATCCCACATGCAGCAGAGAGCTGTTTTAACTTATTGTGTGCTGGTCCCACAGGCTGCCCAGGATATTGAGGTACTCAGGGAGCACGGACTCTCATTCCCATATAGAGGTCCTGCTGAATAACTAGTTTACTGCAGAGATATTAGGCTGAATCTATTACTGCATTAACATCAGAGTATAAGAAAGCTTACAAGCTTCCATCCTACGCATTGGAAAGAAGATTAGTTACTCATATGTACAGTTAATTGTTAACAGAAACATCTATGCCTGAAACTCCTTTTATCCGCTGCCGGCTGTCGTTCTCTTCAACTGCTTTCTATTCTGAAATTTTGAGAGAAACTGCGCATTAGCAGGCGATTTTCTTTTTTTGTCAGAAATAGGAAATTCAGTCATATGGAACATTCTTTACAGCTGCCATTGAGTCTTGTTATTCAATATAAAAAACAGAGGCAAATGGAACCTTGGTTGCAGTGCTTGGGCCAGCTGTCGCTTTGACATATGAGCCCCAGTCTTCAACATTGAATGTTTTAGGAGCAGAACATCTAACCAAAGCTCACCTTTACAATAAATGCAACAGCCTGGCCTTGACATCTGAGAGGTTTGACAAGCTTTCTGGTGGCGTTGGGTTTTTTTAAAATTCCCCTTTCACGGGATGTGGGCGTCGCTGGCTAGGCCAATATTGCCCATCCCGAATTGCCCTTGAGAAGGTGGTGGTGAGCTGCCTTCTTGGATTGCTGAAGCAAGTGCACCCACAGTGCTGTTAGGGAGGGAGTTCCAGGATTTTTACCCAGCGACAGTGAAGGAACGGTGATATATTTCCAAGTCAGGATGGTGAGTGGCTTGGAGGGGGACTTGCAGGCTGTGGTGTTCACATGTGTCTGCTGCCCTTGTCCTTCTAGGTGATAGCAGTCTTGTGTTTGGAAGGTGCTGTCAAAGGAGCCTTGGTGAGTTGCTGCAGTGCATCTTCTAGATGGTACACACTACTGCTACTGTGCGTCAGTGGTGGAGGGAGTGGATGTTAAGGTGGTGGATGCGGGGCCAATCATGCGCACTGCTTTGACCTGGATGATGTTGAGCTTCTTGAGTGATGTTGGAGCTGCATGCATCCAGGCAAGTGGAGAGTATTCCATCGCACTCCGGACTTGTGCCCTGTAGATGGCGGACAGGGAGTCAGGAGATGAGTTACTTGCTGCAGAATTCCCAGCCTCTAACCTGCTTTTGTAACCACAGTATTTATACAGCTGGTCCATTTCAACTTCTGGTCAGTGGTATCCCCAGGATGCTGATGGTGGGGGATTCAGTGATGGTAATGTCATTGAATGTCAAATGGAGATGGTTGGAATCTCTCTTGTTGGAGGTGGTCATTGCCTAGTACTTGTGTGGTGTGAATTTTACTTGCCACTTGTCACCCCAAGCCTGAATGTTGTCCAGGTCTTGCTGCATATGGACACGGACTGCTTCAGTATCTGAGGAGTCGCGAATGGTGCTGAACATTGTGCAATCATCAGCGAACATCCCCACTTCTGACCTTATGATGGAAGGAAGGTCATTGATGAAGCTGCTGAAGATGGTTGGACCTAGGACACTACCCTGAGGAACTCCTGCAGTGATGTCCTGGGACTGAGATGACTGACCTCCAACAACCACAACTATCTTCCTTTGTGCTAGGTATGACTCCAACCAGTGTGGAGTTTTCCCCCTGATTCCCATTGACTCCAGTTTTGCTAGGGCTCCTTGATACCACACTCTGTCAAATGCTGCCTTGATATCAAGGGCAGTCACTCTCACCTCGCCTCTTGAATTCAGCTCTTTTGTCCATGTTTGATCCAAGGCTGTAATGAGATCAGGAGCTGAGTAGCTCTGGCGGGACCCAAGCTGAGCGTTAGTGAGCAAGTTATTACTGAGGAAGTGCTGCTGGATAGGACTGTTGCTTTGCTGATGATCGAGAGTGGACTGATGGGACGGTAATTGGCCTGGTTGGATTTGTCCTGCTTTTTTTTATGACCAGGACATAACTGAGTAATTTTCCATATCGTTGGATATGTGCCAGTGTTGTAGCTGTGAAGCAGCTTGGCTAGGGGCGCAGCAAGTTCTGGAGCAGAAGCCTTCAGTACCATTGCCAGAATGTTGTTAGGTCCCATAATCTTTGCAGTATCCAGTGCCTTCAACCACCTCTTGACAAGGAGTGAATTGAATTAGCTGAAGACTGGCATCTCTGATGCTGGGGACCTCTGGAGGAGGCCGAGATGGATCATTCACTCGACACTTCTGGATGAAGATTGTTGCAAATGCTCTTTTACATTGATGTGCTGGGCTCCTCCATCATTGAGGATGGGGATATTTGTGGAACCTCCTCCTTCAGTGAGTTGTTTAATTGTCCACCACCATTCACAACTGGATGTGTCAGGACTGTGAGCTTAGATCTGATCCGTTAGTTGTGGGTTCGCTTAGTTCTGTCTATCATTTGCTGCTTATGCTGTTTGGCACGCAAGTAGTCCTATGTTATAGCTTCACCAGGTTGACACCTCATTTTTAGGTATGCCTGGTGCTGCTCCTGGCATGCCCTCCTGCACTCTTCATTGAACCAGGGTTGATCCCTTGGCTTGATGGTAATGGTAGAGTGGGCCGGACCATACAGATTGTGGTTGTATACAATTCTTTTCCTTTTGACGGCTCACAGCGCCTTATGGGTGCCCAGTTTTGAACTGCTAGACCTGTTCAAAATCCCACAACACTTCACACACAACCCTCAGTGTGAAGGTGGGACTTCATCTCCACAACAACTGTGTGGTGGTCACTCCAACAATACTGCCATGGACAGATGTATCTGCAGCAGGCAGGTTGGTGAGGATGAGGTCAAGTGTGTTTTTCCCTCTTGTTGCTTCCCTCACCACCTGCCACAGACCCAGTCTAGCATCTATGTCCTTTAGGACTCGGCCAGCTTGGTCTGTGGTGGTGCTACTGAGCTACTCTTGGTGGTGGACATTGAAGTCTCCTACCCAGAGTACATTCTGCACACATGTCACCCTCAGTGCTTCCTCCAAGTGGTGTTCAACATGGAGGAACACTGATTCATCAGCTGAGGGAGGGCGGTACGTGGTAATCAGCAGGAGGTTTCCTTGCTCATGTTTGACCTGATGCCATGAGACTTCATGGGGCCCAAAGTCGATGCTGAAAACTCTCAGGGCAACTCCCTCCCAACTGTATATCACTGTGCCGCCACCTCTGCTGGGTCTGTCCTACTGGTGGGACAGGACATACCCAGGGATGGTGATGGTGGTGTCCAGGACATTATCTATAAGGAATGAGTCCGTGAGTATGACTGTGTCAGGCTGTTGCTTGACTAGTCTGTGAGACTGCTCTCCCAATTTTGGCATAAGCCCTCAGATATTAGTAAGCAGGACTTTGCAGAGTCGACAGGGCTGAGTTTGCTGTTGTCATTTCCTGTTGCCTCGGTCAATGCTGGATGGCCTGTCCAGTTACATTCCTTTTATTCATTCCTTTTTCAGTCAGACGTCAAACTCCCAACACGACCATGATTTTTGTTTTAAGATTTTGCAATCTTCAGATGTAATTCAGGAACGCTGCAGTAATAATATCTAAAGTGATGCTGGCTCTTTAAGTGACGTTGTGATGGTGGTGTGTTTGGGGGAAGCAGTGTGCAGATCTGATAAGACATGCTTGCTGTTATATTATCAATAATATTGACCGGGCAAAATCAGTGTAGCTGGCAGTCAATGTGCTGCTGGGCAGTGTGCTCAGTGATGGACTGCAGGTTAGAGTTTTGTACTTACAGAACCTAGAAGGTTGAATTAGATTGCTGCCACATTATAGAAGGTCAGAGTTGCCTCATATTAAGTTATAACAACTTGCATTTATATAGCATCGTGAAACATCCCAAGATGCTTCACAGGAGCAATTGACAGACAGAATTTGACCCCAAGCCATACAAGGGGCAGGATTTTCCCCTCATTGGGCGGGCGCAGTAGGCGGGCCTGAGAGTGGCCGCGAAATGGCCCGCTGCCCGCGATCGGGCCCCAACCACGATTTCCCATGCCCAGTTGCCCTTGAGAAGGTGGTGAGAAGAAAAGCAGCAGCAACAGTTGGAAGGAGCTCACGGAGTTGTGTGGCTGCAGGGAGACCAGGCTGAAGGAGACAAGCTTGCAGGAATCCCTGATCTCTGAATTGCGACAACGGGCCCAGAGCAACATGGCTGCAGTTCTCTGTGGAACAGTGCGTAAGGAGGCTGTCCCAGAGTTGCGTCGCCTCATGTAACTAGATCTGCGAATGCTGGAAATGCGCCATCAGAGAGAAGACATTTGTCGCATGATCTGTCACTGTGTTTTCCTCACATTAAAATGTTAGCCATCTTTCCTGTCTTAGTTGTCTTTTCCAAAATAACCAGTAAGAAGAGGGGAGTGTCATTGACTAAAATCCAATAACCTTTTTTGAAGGGGCACAACCAATAAAAACTCAACTGTAAAGGAACTTTAAACTACATAAAAACATCATTCTGGAGATCCACTATGCCCTTTAGGCCCTCTGGTGCCTGCCAGTTGCAGAAGACTTCAGTGCACTGGCGGGCACCATGTGTTCCCTCACCAGGGCTACCGGGTGCGGAGAAGACCATGAAAGAGTGACATCCTCTCTCAGGTGCTGGTGTGTGCTGGCCCTGCTTTGTTCTACTTGTCTGCAGTTGGTGGTTTTTCTTCTCATCATGAGAAGGAAGGTGATGGGCTCCTACATATGAAATCATTAAGTTGAGATTGAAGATAAATTATAAAGTGATTTAAGTCTTCTAAAAAACACATTAAAACAAAATTCAAAGACAATTAAAGAACCAGCCTGAGCTTTGAGCCATATTGTGAGCTTCTGAGGAGTTACAGTGGGTTAATGAAGGGGTGAAAATCAGCCTACTCTACATCCCAATTAAGTGAACAACAAACAGATGCTTATTCTTATGAGCATTCTAGGGGTGCCTTTGTGTCTCCTGCATGTTGTGGATTTCTTGGAGAAGGTCCCTTTCACAACCTCAGGATGTTCCAAAAGCACTTTACAGCCAATGAAACACTTTCAAAGTGCAGTTACTGTTGTAATGCAGGAAGCACGGTAGACAAGTTTATGCACAACAAGACCCCATAGACAGCAATGTGATAATGTTTTAGTAGTGTTGGCTGCATACTATTAGCAGGGCAGCTTGAAGAATGATCGGTGAATGACATCTTCCTCCTCATCTGCTGCCATCTTTTATTTTTTTCTCTCGGACAGCCTCCATTTTGTCTGTTGTCATTGGTTACCTAGCTTACTTATGGAAGGCCAAACTATGATGTCAGCTTATTCCCCCTGCCAATCCCAACATTGACTGATTGTGATTGTTCTAGAGTATTGCAATCTAATATCCTACATTACAGTGTTCTGCTCTCAAGTGACAAGGCAAAGTTCATCCTTCAAAGGTCCTCGTGCCACAAAACTTCTAGTAGGTACAGTTTGTCATGTCTTGGCACTTCTCACAGGGAAGAAGAGTTTGTGATTTGCCCCAGCCAAGTCAGGGAGTTGCACAAACCAGGGAATTTCCAGGTTCACGCTCTGGTCTGTGCATTCAGTTACGGTATCAGTGGAACGGCTTCATCCCTCCCTATCTCTGTAGCCTCCTCCAGCCCCTACCACCCTCCCTATCTCGGTAACCTCCTCCAGCTCCACAACCTTCCAAGATCTCCGCATTCCTTCAATTCTGGTCCCTTGAGTACCCCCTATCGTGTGAAAATTAGCTGCTGCATTTGCTACATTACAACAGTGATTACACTTCAAAAGCACTTCATTGACTGTAAAGCACTTTGCGATGTCTGGTGGTCATGAAAAGTGCTCTATGAATGCAAGCCTTTCTTTGTTTTAAGCTCTTCTGCCTCCTCTCTAGGCCCTTGATGTCCATCCTAAAGTGCAGCGCCCAGATTTGGATGTATGGTAAATTGGAAAGAAAAACATAAAAATAAACATTAAAAGCAAAAAAATAGCGGACACTGGTCCAGCCAGGGGTATCGTTGTAAAGATGGGTTTGAGTGAAAGGAGCTTTATTCTACATGTGATGGTACTAAACCTAAAGTGGGAATGCTTCATGTTGACTCAGTGCTCCCCTACTTATCATCATTCTCTACAGTAAGTGGACAAGAAAAAGCTGAAAGCAAAAACTTCAAAGTGAATATAGTTCTTATCAGAGCTGCATTTTATGGTGCTTTATTGTGTGTTGACATGTTTAAAACAGCATGGGTATCTCTTTTTTGATGATAGAAGTAAATAACTGAGATTTGATTGTTGGGGTAGATCATTGAAGAGAATTTGAAAGCTCTATGTACATAAAACATGGGCATTCAGGCAAGGAGATCATTTCTGCTCCCTGACAAGCAGAAGCAATCTTATCAATCACACCTGAAGCAATTGCCTTCATTCTGTTAGTCACTGAATACCACTTGCACAACAACATAACAGCAGCTTCTGATACTTCACAGGAGGAAAGGCCAAGACTTGTATGGTAAATTTTGCAATGCAACAGAATAGATGCTCCCAATTACTAGCAATGGGAAAATCATACATGGAGGTATGAATCCATCAATTCCACAGGCTGCTTTGTGAAAGCTCCTTCCCCAGCTTCCTAGCATCTTCAGCTAACGTCCAGCCCAAACCTTAAACTCCAAACTTTAAAAAAAAACCCATAATCTTAGCTTATCTGTCTGCAAATGAAAGAAATTTTCAGAACAGTGTACTCAACACTTGTTTAGCAAGTAACATCTATGAACAAACCAATGGCTGTTGACCAATCATGCTGATATTCAAGAGGGGTAACTTTAAATCACAGGAGTTAGATGGACTTGTTAAAATTCTAGAAATCTCAAATCCAATCCCAGCCCGCCTCTAGCCCGGCCCCTCCTTGTTTTAATGGAAATGGGATGTGGCAGGCTCAGGGGGTGCAGGCAACAAATTTCCCGGAGGCATGTTGGACATCTAAAAATTTTAATGAGGATGAAACCCAGCAGTTAAATGGAGGCAAGGACCTGCTTAGTGGAAATGGCAATTGCTTTGCCAGCACTGCTTGTGGATCAGGAGGAGCAGGTGTGCTTCCCCAGCCCACTAAACTTGCTTTCTTCCCTGCTTTCCATCAAAATCACCCCCGCAGCCATCAGCTCCCATCTCCCCCCTCACCAAAACTGATCCTAGGATCCCCAGTATCCATTCCCTTCCTTCCCAGAAGATCAGAAAATTACGTTCTGGTCTAATAGTATAGACAGGATGGTTCTGCATTAATTGGAAATCAGATACTCTGTTACGATATTCTCCACTCTTCCATGAGGCCATCAGAAATAGAACCAGGAATGGGCCATTCAGCCCATTGAGCCTGCTCCACCATTCAATAAGATCATGGCTGATTTTATTGCGGCCTTAACTCCACTTTCCTGTCTGTCCCCATATCCCTTGTTGATCAAAAATCTGTCTAACTCAGTCTTGAATATATTCAATGATCCAGCCTCCACTCCTCTCTGGGGGAGAGAATTTTAAAGACTAACAACCCTCAGAGAAGAAATTCCTTTTCATCTCCATCATAAATGGGAGACCCCTTATTTTTAAACTGTGCCCCCTAGTTCTAGATTCCCTCATGAGGGGAAATATCCTCTCAGCAGCTACCCAGTCAAGCCCGCTCAGAATCTTTTATGTTTCAATAAGATCACCTCTCATTCTTCTAAACTCCAATGAATATAGGCCCAACCTGCTCAACCTTTCCTCACAAGATAACTACTTCATCCCAGGAACCCGCCTAGTGCAATCTTCCCACCAAGGCTTTTAATTGATCAGCTTAGTCTTGACATTGCCCTGCCAATGTAGTTCCAAGCTACAGCTAGCTGCCTTCAGATATCTAAGATACAAACTTGCCTGATCTTTCAATTGTAGTACACCTCCAGATGTAGAAGTTATCTATTCCAGGGTAAAGCTCATTAACTGGGCATGTTGTAGTTAACCATTTTTTGGAGGGAAAGATGATGTAGTGAAGGGCAATTTTGTGTTTGAGACCAGGACGAGTGTGAAATGGGATCACTGTGAAGCAGACCGGGAGGAGTGTGAAGCAGGTCAGCATCACTGTGAAGCAGACCGGGAGGAGTGTGAAGTAGGTCAGCGTCACCGTGAAGCAGACCGGGAGGAGTGTGAACCAGGTCGGGATCACTGTGAAGCAGACTGGGAGGAGTGTGGAGAAGGTCAGGATCACTGTGAAGCAGACCAGGAGGAGTGTGAAGCAGGTCAGGATCACTGTGAAGCAGACCGGGAGGAGTGTGAAGCACGTCAGGATCACTGTGAAGCAGACCAGGCGGAGTGTGAAACATGTCAGGATCACTGTGAAGCAGACCAGGTGGAGTGTGAAGCATGTCAGGATCACTGTGAAGCAGACCAGGCGGAGTGTGAAGCATGTCAGGATCACTGTGAAGCAGACTGGGAGGGATGTGAAGCAGGTCAGGATCACTATGAAGTGAGTGGGAGGAGTGTAAAGCAGGTCAGGATCACTGTGAAGTGAGTAGGAGGAGTGTGAAGAAGGTCAGGATCACTGTGAAACAGACTGGGAGGAGTGTGAAGCAGGTCAGGATCACTGTGAAGCAGACTGGGAGGAGTGTGAAGAAGGTCAGGATCACTGTGAAGCAGACTGGGAGGAGTGTGAAGCATGTCAGGATCACTGTGAAGCAGACTGGGAGGAGTGTGAAGCAGGTCAGGATCACTGTGAAGCAGACTGGGAGGAGTGTGAAGCAGGTCAGGATCACTGTGAAGCAGACTGGGAGGAGTGTGAAGCAGGTCAGGATCACTGTGAAGCAGACTGGGAGGAGTGTGAAGCAGGTCAGGATCACTGTGAAGCAGACTGGGAGGAGTGTGAAGCAGGTCAGGAGGAGTGTGCAGGAGGTCGGGATCACTAAAGTGAGAGAGAAAAATAGATCAAACTGTGACATCATAGGAGTTGATTGATTAGTGGGTATTGTAGCTTTGTTTCCCTTTCTCCAAAGTTAGGAAGTTAGTCTCAGGAGTGGGGAAATTATAAGTTTCATTTTTTGATATTAAGACTTAAGTAACGCAGTTCAATTAACCTCCCTATATTTTAAGGACAACAGAAGCAGAGAAGTACCTGGTGAATCTTTTTTTTAAGCGGTAAGGTTTATTATCTAATAGACAAAGGAGTGACAGGGCAACTCCAAACCCTCGAGCGCACATCCTATTCTGTATGGGAACTCCAGAACATTTCCTGTGCTGTTGATAACCATATGTGCAGTAAGTGACATCAATTGCAGAAGCTCAAACTCTGGGTTTTGGAGCTTGAGCAGCAGATGGCGTCACTGTGGCGCTTGTGCTAGTTTGGGAGCTTCGTGGAGAGCACACTTATAGATATGGTCACCCCCCCCCCCCCGTAGTTAAAGAGTATGCAGAGAGAGAGGGAATGGGTGACCGCCAGGCAGTCAAGAAGAAATAGGCAAGTAGTGCAGGAGTCCCCTGACTGTACCCCACTCTTGAACATATGAACATACGAATTTGGAGCAGGAGTCGGCCACTTGGCCATTTGAGCCTGCACCGCCATTCAATAAGATCATGGCTGATCTGATTTTAACCTCAACTCCACATTCCTTCCTGATAAACTTTCACCCCCTTGATACAAACATATGAATTAGGAGCCGACCATCTCCAACCAACATTCAGTCCTGAATACTGATGAAAATGATTCATCTGGGGAGTGCAGCCAGAGCCAAGTCCATGCCATAGGAGTTGGCTCAACTGTACAGGGGGGCTCAAAGAAGACTGGAAGAACAATAGTGATAGGAGGTTTGATAGTTAGGGAAACAGCTAGGTGTTTCTGCAGCTGCAGACGTGAATCCAGGATGGTAAGTTGCCTCCCTGGTGTTAGGGTCGAGGGTGTGACTGAACAGCTGCAAGGCACCTTGAGGGCAGAGTGTGAACAGCCAGGGGTCATGATCTGCATTGGTACCAATGACATAGGTAGAAAGAGGGATGTGGTCCTGCAATCAGAATGTAGGGAGCTAGGTAGGAAATTAGCAAGCAATTTCTGGATTACTCCTGGTACCATGCACAAGTGAGTATAGAGATAGGTTGGCAGAGCAGATGAATATGTGGCTGGTGAGATGGTACAGGAGGGAGGGCTTTAGATTCTTGGGATGTTGGGATCAGTTCTGGGAGAGATGGGGCCTGTACAAGCCAGTAAGGTTGCACCTAAACAGAGCCGGGACCAATTTCCTTATGGGGTGATTTACTCAATTTAAGATCATGAAGGGTCTGGACAGAGTAGTTAGGGAGGAACTGTTCCCATTGGCAGAAGGATCGAGAAAGAGAGGGCACAGATTTCAGCTAATTGGCAAAAGAAGCAATGGCAACATGAGGCAACAGTTAGTGGTTAGGGTTTGGAATGCGCTGCCTGAGACTGTGGTGAGGCAGATTCAACTGAGGCACTCAAGAGAAAATTGGATCCTTTTCTGAAAAGGAAAAAAATGCAGGGCGTTGGGGAAAAGGCAGGGGAGTGCCACGAGATGAATTGCTCCTTCAGAGGCCAGCACAGACACAACAGGCTGAATGGCTCCTGTGTTGTAATCATTCTATGTTCCTATGAAAATGGTAGATGCAGGTTCTGGGAATGTAACATTTTTCCAACTTTTCATGCTCAGTGTCAGGATCCTGCGCTCCTAGGTAGAGGTACATCTCCACATACTCCAGGAGCTTCCCTTTCAACACCATTGCTGAAGTTCCATTTTTCACAGCAGCAAGCATTGTGCTGGTTGTTGTGACACATTCTAGGTTGTTTTCTGCAGGTTATTCCCCCCACTTGCTACTGAGTTCAAAATTATTTTTGCTTCGGAACCCTATTCTGGTGAGGAAGCGAGAAGAGCACCCATTCAAGAATGAATTCATTGCAAGTCCAAGAACTGGCGGGGTAAGAAAATGATTTATCGACTGTGCTACTTAGTCTTCCATTTCCATCATCCTGTTCTGAAAATTCTAATATATGCAAAGAAATACAGCTAAGAAAACCACGAATATGCAAGTACTTATTTGCATATTTGTGGCTTTCCTAGCTGTACTTCTTTGGTTCACATATTAACGTAGGAAGACTTGCAATCACTTTGAGGCCTGGCTGCCAGCCAAATCCCAACGGCATCAAAAGTGATATAAGTGCTGTGAGTATGTGCTCGTCGTACTAATCCCTGCTGCGTACAGGTGAATGAGATGAGATTGTGGCATTTGAAACCCCAGATGATGGTTTTTATACACAAACCAGCTGCAGATTTCTGTTTGCAAGTAGAGTTGGCCTTGTCCACTTTCATCACATGTTGGCTACATTATCTATTTTTTATCCAAAATAAGGCTCTTTTTGCCCACAATTTTCTCCCCTCCTGAATTCTGAGATCGATGCTGGGATATGGTTCCCTGGACACCGCTTTACCCCCAATTCACTGAAGGGGGCAGCTATTTTTCATGTGTGAGTCCAGACTGTCAACATCTCCAAAAGATGAAGTGATGAAGGGAGACAAGGCAAGTAATAAAGTGAGGATAAAAGGAACGTGGTCTGATTGGCAAGGTGTTACAAGTGGTGTTCCCTGGAGATCTTTGCTGAGGCCTAAGCCCTTCACCCATAAAAAGCAATGACTTGGATAAAGGAATAGAAAGCTGTAAATCCAAGGTTACAAATGGCACTAAGTTAGAAGGCACACTATATTGTGTAGATGGGAGCAAGAAGTTACAAAAGGATGTATGGACAGATGAAGTGGGCAAAACTATGACAGATGGAGTTCAGTGTGGGAAAATGTGAGACAACCCACTTTGGATCCAAGAAATACAAGTTGGAATATTTTTTACATGAGAATCTAGGAATTATGGAGGAGCACAGGGATTTGGGTATCTACGTACACCGAATCACTTAAGGCTTGTGAACAGCTGCAAAAAGCAATCCTAAAAACTGTTGGGCTTTATCTCAAGGGACTGAAATAAAAAGGAGGGGAAGTTGTGCTTCAGTTAGGGTCTGACCTCATCTGGAATACTGTGTTCAGTTCTGAAGGACACTTTGGCCTTAGAGGAGATGCAGCCCAGATTCATGAGAATGATACCAGGGTTAAATTATGAGGACAGGTTGCATAAACTTGGCTTGTGTTCCCTTGAGTTTAGAAGGTTAAGGGTAAAATGATAAAGGGACTTGATAAGGTTAAAGGAGTCCAGAACAAGGAGGCAAATCTGAAAAGTAGACCTACAGGCTGTTCATGGGTGATGTCAGGAAACACTTCTTCACACAAAGATTAATGGAAATCTGGAACTCTCTCCCTCAAAAAGACTGTAGATGCTGGGGGTTGATTAGAGCCTTCAAGACTAAAAATGATAGATTTTTATTAGGTAAGGGATCAAGAAATGTGAAACCATGATGAGTAAATGGAGTTGTGGTACAGATCAGCCATGGGATGGTTGGGGGAGTGAATGGCCTCCTCCTATGCTATTGAACCATGGGCGCCATCATAGCTGAACCCAATCTTATCATCACCAGATGTTTCACGACAGGGAATCAGGAGTCAGACTCCAGTCTGGTCTAGAGGTGCTGAGCCCAATTTTCACCTCCCCATTTGGGAGCTCATTACTTAAGGGAATGGCAGTATAGTGGTTATGTTACTGGATGGACAATCTAGAGGCCTGTACTAATGATCCCAAGGAATGAGTTCAAATGCCAGTTGGAGTAAATTTAAATTCAATTAATTAATAAATCTGGAATAAAGTGCTAGTCTCAGTAATGGTGACGATGAAACTATCATCGATTGTTGTAAAAACCCATTTGGTTCACTAATGTCCTTTAGGGAAGGAAATCTGCCATCCTTACCTGGTCTGGCCTACATGTGACCCCAGATCCACAGCAATGTGGTTGACTCTTAACTGCCCTCAGAAATGGCCCTAGCAAGCCACTCAGTTGTAGGTGCCTTACCACCACAGATAGGGATGAGCAACAAATGCAGGCCTTGTCAGCGATGCCCACTTCCTAGGAATGAATAAAAACAAGCTGGAAATCAAACGTGGAACCACTATAGAGTGCTATAATAGGATATGCATTCTTTGCTGAGGTCACTGGAGAGTGAGGAAGGCATTCACCACGATGATGCACAAGTGACTGTAGATGAGCAATAATTCCAGGCTTCTACAGAAATCCGTTAAGTTATGTAGGGTAAGTGGTGTGACCCATGGAATCTGATTTGTACTTCATGAGTGAAGTGAGCTGCAAATTCTTAAGTGGTTATCGTGGTTAGGTTACATTGAACGGGCCTTTATCGTCTTTTATGTATTAAAGTAATGATGCCAGCAGAATTAGGTGGTAATACAAGGATTTTAACTGTTACTTATATCCTGTGCAGACTGTTCCAGTGACATCACTGCAAACTGTTTTCTCTTACAGCTCCATTTGTCCTCATTCATAACACTATCAGGAACACCAAAATGTATCAAGTATATTATTAACTGTATAAACCCATTGTCACATTGCACTAAATGCTAAGGTTGGCACTGTGTGCCAGTGTACTCTCCCCTTGAACCCTGGGGCACAAGTTCAAATTAAGGTCAGGCAGAGAAAAGAAGGAGGTCTCCTGTCTGTCTCGCGTAGCTCTAGCATCAGAACTGAAAGAACATTTGGTACTTTTGACCTTACTAGTGTACATCAGACCAGAGCCACATACTGTCCCAGCTTGTACTATAACTGCCAATTCATTCAGCTATCCCATTTTGAGAGCAAAAAATCTGTTGCATTTGTATAGTGCTGTACACATCCCTAGAATGTCCCAAAGTAAGTCACAATCAACAGGGAACTCTTGAGGTGTGATCACTCTTGTTGGGTTGGCAAACACAGCAGCCCCAGCCTGTGCAGAGCAAGATCCCATAAACTGCAAGTGGACGAATAACCAGATCTGTATTTGCTGGTGGTATTCAAGAGAGCACGATGAAGAATTCCTTACTCAAATAGTGCTTTTACCTCCTGCCTGAGAGGGGAGATGGGGCTTTGACTGAACATTTCATCCAAAAGATGGCACCTGCAACAGCACAGAACCCCTGCACCAAAGTTTCAGCCTGGATTAAGTTTTCCAGTCCTGGAGTGGGACTCGAATCCACAACCTGTCCCAGAGGCCAGAGTTTTATCACTGTGGCAAGCTGGTGACTTAAAGGGCACAAAAAGAGTACTTTGATCAGAATGAGGTTGAGGTATATTTCAGAGCTACATGAGAGAACCCCCATTCCCTGTATATATTTGACAGAGAGCACTGGGTGTGAATGAAAGAAGGGAAAGACTCCTGAGGATTGGTGTCTTTTGTCTGAATGTGTAAATTTACAGTTGCCAAATGTGCCTGGCTCCGGAGAGCATTTGACTAACCTGCCTCCACCCCACATATGTACTCCAAGCAAGGAATCGATACCTTCAGGAGAAAACCCCATTGCCTTGAAACCAATATCCCCTGAAGAAAAGCTTTGAACAAAAAAAAGACCCTTATCCACAGTTCGAATGTTCACTCTGTAAAGCAAAATGATACCAGTTGCACAGTGCTCCACAACTGCTATCAGAGAATTTGCTTTTTCAACACCCTTGAGTTAGGCCTCAGTCATTGAAACAGCTGTTGGATGGATCCCAAAAAATAGATTGTACTTGTATAGCACTTTTCACAATCACCAGACATCTCAAAGCACTTTACAGCCAATGAAGTACTTTTTGAAGTGTAATCACTATTGTAATATAGGAAACATGGCAACCAATTTGTGCTCAGTAAGCTCCCACAAACAGTAATGTGATAATGACCAGATAATCTGTTTTTGTGATGTTGATTGAAGGATAAATATTGTATGCCATGGGATCTTTTACATCCACTTGAACTGGCAGATAGGGGCCTTGGTTTAAGGCATTTGAAAGACAGAAGCTCCAACTGGGCAGCACTCGCTCAATACGACACTGGAGTGTCAACCTTGAACCTGGAGCCTTGTGATTTAGAGGTGAGTGTTCTACCAACTGAGCCACAACTGACACAGCCTAAACAGACAGCCAAACCTCTTCATAGAGAAGGGCTGAATTATATCCCTCACGAAGAGCTTCAGCTCAAACGTCAACTTCAGGAAAGACTCAAGAATTGCATGGACCTTGTTGCCTAATGAAGGCCATCCGATAAAGCTCATTTCCTGAAAGTTTCATGACCACAAGGTCAATTTTCATCCAAAGGTACTGACATGGACTGGTTGGGCTGAATGGCCTGTTTTTGTGCCATAAATCCTATTTAACATTGGCCAGCTCTCAGTCTTTTCTGCGCCTTGTTGAACAATCGCACACTGAGGTCACAGTGAAAGGCAGGAGTCATGTCTCCAAAGACCTGTTCAATATATAAGCCAAAGGCTGACCCATTATTGAAAGGATTTTCAGATTTGAATTCCCGCAGAGAAAGCCCAGGAGCAAGGAGCGTGATATAGTGAGATTTTCTTTCAGAATTTTTAGAGAAGAGTTCCTCTCCATGTGTAGCACAGGCATAAATGATTTGATAAAGTGTGAATCTCTACAAATAATGAACATAGAAATATGCCAATTATCATCTAAGGATACTTCAATTCTGGATTTCTTGATTCAGTTTTGTAAAGGACAAACTTGCATGGATATAGCCCCTTTCACAAGTCCCAAAGTGCTGCAGAGCCAAATGAAATGCTTTTGTTTTGGAATTGTAGCAGCCAATTTGTGACCAGCAAGGACCCACAAACAGCAGATGAGACAAATCAATCATTGTGGGTCTCTGAAGATTTAGTCAACTGGAAAAACCGATGGACTGCTTATACTGGGCATTGACAGGGAATGCACCCTTCTGTTAAAACCGTGTTCCAGACTGTAAGTAGGCATTTTAAACAGGACAGGCTCAGCTGTGAGCCTTTAATAGTTTATAGCTTGCCATTGCTGGGCTGAATTCATGTCTCTGAAACGTGATAGGCAATGCATTAAAATTAAATGAATTCAATCCCCAGAACACTCTTCACATGCAGGGATGGTATTAAGTGCAGAGCCTGGGGGACATGGCCGCTAAAGGCAAATATCTGAATCAGGATATTTCATTAAGTTTTAATGCAGAACAGGAGCTGAGAAAGACAATGGGAGTCTTAGTATGAAAGCCTGTGGTGAAGGTACGAGCATCTTCCTTTCCTCCGGAGCTTATGTTTAATATTGACACTGTTGCTGCTCATCTTATTTAGTGCCCTAGATGGCTTTGTGTGGCATTTCTGACAGATGGCTTGGTAGCTGGAGTGGGGTTTTGAAACTCAGCTGCTAAAATAAAGCCACGTTTAACCTGACATGACCCTTTCAGGCTGCACTGTGGGAGAGTGGTTGAAATAGTGCCAGCCACATCTCAGTGAGTAGTATTTTCATCCAAGTCAGCAAGGTTTGAGTCCTAATCTAGGGACCTGAGTACATGATCTAGGCTGACTCTCGCAGTGCAGTGTGGATGAGACATTAAAAAGAGGCCCCGTCTGCGCTCTCAAGTGGACGTGAAACATCCCATGGCACTATTTCAAAGAAGAGCAAGGCAGTTGCCCCCAGTGTCCTAGCTGATATTTATCCCTCAACACAAGAACAGATTATTTGCTCGTTATCACATTGCTGTTTATGAGGGGAGCTTGCTGTGCACAAATTTGCGACAGTATTTACATTATGACACTGACTTCACTTCAGAAGTACTTCATTGGCTGTAAATGCTGAGGGACATCTTGAGATTGTGAAAGACCTTTTGTGGCCCAACAATAACATTTATATAGCATCTTGAATGTAACAAAACCATCCCAAGCCACTTTATAGGAATGTTATAAGGCAAAATTAGATAGAGTGTGATAAAATGGTTTCAAAGCCTGTATTTTTTGAGACTGTCCCTAACTGAAACAAAAAGCAGGTCCAGGTTTCTGGGGGGGGGGGGGGGGGGGGGGGGGGGGGGGGGTTTAATTGGATTTCCTGGCTGTGCCATCAGATGTCTGAGAAATCAGACTTCTGAGAAATCAGCCTCTGGCAAGTTGCTAGGGAAACAGAAGCTAACTGGGAAGAATAAATAAATAAGGCTGAGAGATCGGATTTAAGTTGATGGTCAGAGCAGACATTGGGCCTGTTGGTGTTCAGTGTATTTCAGCCAGTGGTCAGAACAGGCAGGGGCGCTAAAAAGTTCAGTTGCTTTTAAGCAGAAAGAGAACAGTAGAGACTCTGAAAAGCTATGTGAGCACCTCAGGCACCCTGAGGAGCTGGGTGGTTTTTACCAGAGCTGACCATAACGAGTACCAGGGTGTTATTGAGCGTTTGGATGAAGGGGACTCCAGATAAGGTACGCCATCAGGACGGTCTCTGGGTGAAGGACGTTCAGCAGAAGCCCACCTTTATGGTGATAATTTTATCCGTGGAACTTGGATGCAGTAAAGCTGTTGTCAGAGGCTACCTGGTGATCAAATCCTGAAGGATGACGAGTAGTTGAACTCCTCCAGAGAGCTGGGAAGGACTTTGGGAATGCATGTGGTGCCATATATGTGCTAAGAGGGCTAGCTGAGAAAGCTGTAAGAATTACCTTTTATATCAACTATTTGTAATGTATGGTTTCTACTGGACACAATTTGCCTGTTAGTTAATATTTAATTTTTGTTGGTTTCGGTTTGATTGTCACAGTAAAAGTTTTAAAAAGTGAAACCATTCATTGGGATCGTTTGGGAAGTTTGGTTCTTTTACATCATTGGTCTCCATGGGGATTGTAACAAGTGACGGAGGAGATATTAGGGCAAATGGCCAAAAGCCTGGGTCAAAGAGGTAGGTTTTAAGGCGCAACTTAAAGGAAGAAAGAGAGGTAAAGAGGTGGAGAGGTTTAGGGAGGTTTAGAAGGAATTGCAAGTTCTTTCTTTAAATAGATAACTCTGGGTAATTGTAACTGCTTGTAAATTGCAGACGTTAATTACAGGTTAAAGCACCTACTTGTACATTTCTGGTTTCTTTCTCTTGTTTAAAGATTGATTTGTATCTGTAATAAAGTGTGATATCTACAGTGACACTCATCAGATTTAAGACACTTTCATATTTACTAGCAAATCTGAGTCAGAGGATGTGCAGTTTTGTGAGGTCAGGAACATTATATCATGTAAAATATAATGCCTCTAAGGCTCCAACATCTAAATGTTTGAAGTCAACCATAGAATCATATAAAAGGTCAAATAAGAGGCTGCTGTTAAATAAACACTGGATGAATTGATACAAATGTCAATCAGTTCAGTTTCTGGTCAATGCTAACCCTTTTTCAACATCCTGGGGGTTACCATTGACCAGAAACTGAACTGGGCCAGCCAAACAAATACTATGGCTATAAGAGCAGGTCAGAGGCTGGGAATCCTGTGGCGAGTAACTCACCCCCTGACTCCCCAAAGCCTGTCCACCATCTACAATGCACAAGTCAGGAATGTGATGGAACACTCCCCACTTGCCTGGATGAGTGCAGTTCCAACAACACTCAAGAAGCTCGACACCATCCAGGACAAAGCAGTCCGCTTAATTGGCACCCCACCACAAACATTCACTCCCTCCACCACTGACCGCACAGTAGTAGCAGTGTGTACCATCTACAAGATGCACTGCAGCAACTCACCAAGGCTCCTTAGGCGGCACCTTCCAAACCCATAACCTCCACCATCTAGAAGGACAAGGGCAGCAGATAGATGGGAACACCACCACCTGGAAGTTCCCCTCCAAGCCACTCACCATCCTGACTTGGAAATATATCACCGTTCCTTCACTGTTGCTGGGTCAAAATTCCGGAACTCCCTCCCTAACAGCACTATGGGTGTACCTACACCACATGGACTGCAGTGGTTCAAGAAGGCAGCTTACCACCACCTTCTCAAGGGCAACTAGGGATGGGCAGTAAATGCTGGTTTAGCCAACAAAGCCCACATTCCATGAATGAATTTTTTAAAAATCAAGGGACTGTATATATTCTGGCCCCAGTATTTTTTGTTCTTGTGAATTTCTCTATTTCTTCATATCTTTCTTTGTGATTCAAGATTGGTTTTGAGAATTAAAGTGTAACAGGCAGTGCACAGGAGACATGTCACTTTTTTAACTATCTCCTGTGATGTTGCACACAGTAAGTCAGAGAATATGTGCTCCCTCTTAACCCGCCTTTGCTGGCTTTGCGTTACTGTTTCATAGTCTGCCTCTTCTTCTCTGTCTCGCTCTCTCTCTCTCTCTCTCTCTTTCTCTCTCTCCCCCTGTTTCTCTCTCCTTCTCCTTTCTCACTCAAAGAAAAGGTGGAGAAAGGACGCTGCAATAGCTGCAGGCTGCCTTTGGGGTGAGGCTTATGGCGGCCCTCAGCAGCTCCCTTCCCATCCCCTCTAAAATCATGGGCGGAATTTTACAGTCCCGCCGAAGTCAATGGACTTTTGAACAGCTCACCACATTTTACGGCCCCACCCCCGCCCTGACAGGGCCATAAAATTTCGCCCCATGTGTGTCTTCCCCCACTGCCCTCCCACACTCCACTCCCACTCTCCCATCATGTTCCCTATCCTTTCTCCTTCCCACATCCCATTCCACCTCCCTCTTCTCCACTCACTACCTCTATCCTCTCCTACCTTTTGGCTCACTGCCACGCACCTCACCCTCAACCTTCCAGAAAAGTGATCCTGAAATATTACCAGGTGCCAGTTGCCATGCTGAAACAGTTCACAATATCCATAGCAACACAATGGGTGTCTGGGTAACTGTGGATCTCTCATTTAATGGAAATTTTAAATCTGCTTGGCTGCTGTACTCATTTAAGAAACTATTCGCTGCTGTAATGGAAAGATAGCTGGGCTGTATTTTGGAAGGATAAAATCAATAGGGCCACCTTTGTCCAAATCTTCGCCAGCTACATCTCCCTTGCGAATTGTATGCGTCAGTGCTTTTCTTCTTCAATGAACATGTTTATGACTGGAAGGCGTTTGGCAGGCCATTATTTATGGGGCACAAATAAGATGTTACAGTTTTTAATACGTTGAATTGTAGCACTACTGCTTGTTTCTTTTTTTCTATCAAGGACAAACATTTCAGTAGCTGGGGAGGTTTGTTACAAAATATGGTTCAAAATAGATTTCATTATTGCTGGTGATTACCAGAGATCAGCGAAGAGATCATGAATAAATCAAAGCGAAAAGAAAGGTGGGGTTTTCACTCTTTGAAGGAAGCATTTTGAGGGGGTATATTCAGAGACCAGACAGATAGGAATACATGCTGCCCAATGTTTAAGCTGCTTTAACTTAGTTTATACATATGGCCTTCATTCGGAGATTGTGGCCTTTTGTAATTGGACATTCATTTACATTTTTCCCCTCCGCTCTGGCTGGGAAAAACACCCAACCATTTAAATTTGCTGGCACAAATGGCCTCTGCCTGCACTTACAGGAAGGTTTCAGCCCCACAATTGTGTGGTGTTCATGTGTTCACGCAGAGTAATCTAACAAGATTATTTGATTCGCCTTGCTCATTCTTGAACGGCTGCCATCGATATTTTTAGAGAGACTTCTGTAAAATATTATAATAACAGTGGAAAATGATGTCCATAGATGGTCTTCCTCTCCAATATCTGTCCTATGCTGCCATATATCACTTTTGTTATTGGCTTAGCTTCGTGCTCTCCTTAAGATTGTGAAGCTTTTATCAGGCGTTCCTTCTCTGATTTGGATCACCTTTTAACACCATGTTTACCCAGTAAACATCTGCAAAAGTGCTTTTAATGGACCACAGGAGTTATTCCGCCAGAGATCCAGAAAAAACATTGCTTCTATCCAGGATAGGGGCAGCCAGCATTTCACTGGCCTTGTCAAGTGAACCAGGCTTTGTGAATTTGCTACTGTTTTGCGCAATTCATGACTGGACTAATGGTCTTTTGCTGTTACTTACACAGCTTAAGTGCTTGCTAACCCACTTGAGCTGAGAAATGTGCATTATTACAAGTGAGTCATGATTGATTGAGTCTCTGGCACTTTGCCTACATAATAACAGTGGTTTGAAAGACAGAAAATGCTTGCAATTTTATAACACCTTTCATAACCTCAAGACCTCCCAAAGCACTTTACAGCAATGCTCCCTCTAAACTGCACATTTAGCAATGGTGAAGGTACAGCACAGGCAGCTGAAAAGCTGCTCCCTTCGTGGTACCGCATGAAGTGGCCGCCCAAAACAATTTAAATGCGCCACGCATTGAAATAAACAAGCTGTGCGCAGAAAAGAAAATTTAGGAGGATCATCGCTGGTCACTGTTTTAATGCAGGAAACACCGCAGTCAGTTTGTACACAGCAAGTTCCCACAAACAGCAATGTGAGAATGACCAGACTATATGTTTCTGTGATGTTGATTGAGGGATAAATACCGGCCAGGACAGCAGGGAGAAATCCCCTGCTTTACTTTGACATAGTGTCATCAGAACTTTTCTATCCACCTGAGAGGGCAGACAGGGCCTCAGTTTAAATGTGTCTGAAAGTTGGCATCTCCAATAGTGCAGCACCTACTGATTTTGTCTCTAAAGTGGGACTTTGAACGCACAACATTGACTCAGAGGCAGAAGTGCTGCCCACTAAGCCATTGCTGAAACTTCAAAAATAAACCATTGGTTGTAAAATGCTTTGCGTTGTCTTGAGAATATGATCAAGTGTTTTTAAAAAGTAAGCTCTCTCTTTTCTTGATTAACCCTAAAGGATATAGAGGCAATGGAGAGCGTGCAGAGAAGATTTACAAGGATATTACCAGAAATGCGAGGGTATATATATCAAGAAAGGATCAACAGGGTGAGTTTTTTTTCCTCTTGAAAAAAGAAAGTTACCCCGGATGACCTAATTGTGGAGTCAGGGGTGTGATGGAATACTCTCCACTTGCCTGGATTAATGCGGCTCCAACAACACTCAAGAAGCTCGACACCATTCAAGACAAAGCAGGCTGCTTGATCAGCACTCCATCCACCACCTTCAACATTCACTCCCTGCACCACCGATGCACAGTAGCAGTGTGTAGCATCTGCAATGTGCACTGCAGCAACTCGCCAAGGCTCCATTGACAGCACCTTCCAAACCTGCAACATCTACCACCTAGAAAGACAAGGGCAGCAGACACATGGGAACGTCACCACCTACTAGGTTCCCTCCAAGTCACACACCATCCTGACTTGGAAATATATTACTGCTTCTTCACTGCTGCTGTATCAAAATCCTGGAATTAATTTCCTAACACTATGGGTATACCTACAACACATGGACTGCAGCCGTTTAAGAAGGTGACTCACCACCAACTTCTCAAGGGCAATTAGGGATAGGCAACAAATGCTGGCCTTGCCAGCGATGCCCATATCTCATGAAAGAATAAAAAAAAGGGTCTTTCAAATTCTGTAAGGTTTTGATAGAGTGGATACAGATAAAATGTTTCCTCTTGTGGGGAAGAGCAGAACTAGAGGCCGTCAATATAAGATAGTCACCAAGAAACCCAATAGGGAATTCAGAAGAAACTTTTTTACCCAGAGAGTGGTGAGAATGTGGAACTCACTACCACAGAGAGTGGTTGAGGTGAATAGTATAGATGTATTTAAGGGGAAACTAGACAAACATACGAGGGAGAAGGGAATAGAGGGTGACAATGAGAGATTTAGATGAGGAAAGGTGGGAGGAAACTCGAGTGGAGTAAAGCACTGGCATGGACTGAATATATCCTATGTAATCTTATGAAATATGTTTCACAAAATGATTTGGTGTCAAATGAAGGTGTAACTTTGGGACAGTTAACAAACCCATTTTTAAAAGTGAAAGTCCAGTTTTAAAAGCCCAGAATATATAACAAAATAGAAAAGAGCAAAGGGAAAGATATTATCAATCAGAAGGTCTTGATTAAGTAACATCGAGCTCTGATTTTAAGGGCCTATAGAATATAGGAGGAGGGAAAGAATGAGGGAGGTATGTATGGGTTTTGCAGTTTTCTGGTTCTGGTAAAGAGCGCTGGATGAGAATTATTAAAGAATGGAAGGGAGAAGAAGAGATTTTTTTTAAAAGGGCCTGGCAACCACTCCATGACTTTAGAAGATTCCTCTGGAAATTTGCGACATCTCTGCCAGAGCTACAGTATAAATATTGTCCAGAGGAACAGGCGGCCATCTTTTCTGCCCAATGCCAGCTGAGTGGCACAACCCACACATGCAGCAGTGTGAATTTGCACTCGCTGGCCTGTAGACATGACCTAAAAAAAAGTCACCCTTGTGTGTTGAAAACAACTGCTTTCGTTACATTACTACAGTGACAACACCACAAAAATACTTTATTGGCTGTAAAGCACATTGGGACGTTCTGAGGTTGTGAAAGGTGAGAAATGCAGGTCTTTCTTTCAAGAATTCCTTTGAACTTCAGATTTCCTGACACCAGTAAAATCTACCCAGCAATATAAACAAGGAATTGTGCACAGCACCCAGACTCCCAGGCAATGTTTCAGATCCACTTTTTGAGACATTTCTGCAAGAGAAGCATACCCTAAGGAGAATTAAACTTCAGACTGTTTTGTGCATGTGAAAGCAAATTAAGTCTTTGCTTTTAGTACACTGCTGACTGATCCTTTCCA
The DNA here is from genome assembly GCF_017639515.1 of Carcharodon carcharias. Lineage (NCBI taxonomy): Eukaryota > Metazoa > Chordata > Chondrichthyes > Lamniformes > Lamnidae > Carcharodon > Carcharodon carcharias. Next base: position 17,628,831 of record NC_054507.1, on the reverse strand, counting down.
TTTAAACTCTATGAGTTTTCCTTCATCGTTTCTTATCCCACCTGCCCATAGTTATCAACCATCACTTATTTATACCTCCAGGCTCCCATGAGAACAATTTTCTGCTTAGAGTATCAGGAAAGCTTCTCTTGACAAGCACTTTCTGTTTTAATTGAATCATTTGGGGAGACAGAACCAAAGAATGGATCAATCATGTGTGTATACAATAGAGCACCATGGATTCTATGATGAATGTCCTCCCTCATAGCCTTGGGTATTACCAGGTGATGGTTGTATACTAGAAGATCATCCACTATCGTTAGATGTTTCCTCTGTTCGTGGTACTTTTGTAAGAGCTAGTCATTCGGATTATACAAACATATGAACAAGGAGCAGAAGTTGGCTATTCAGCCCCTCGAGCCTGCTCTGCCATTTAGTAAGATCATGGCTGATCTGATAGTAACCTGAAATCTGCATCCCATCCACCTCCAATAACCTATCACCCCCTTGCTTACCAAGAATCTATCTACCTCTGCCTTAAAAATATTCAAAGACCCTGCTTCCACCACCTTATCAGGAAGAGAGTTCCAATGACTCACAACCTTCTGAGAGAAAAAATGTCACCTCATCTCTATTTTAAACAGTGACTCCTTGTTCTAGATTCTCCCACAAGAGGAAACATCCTCTCCACATCCACCCTGTCAAGACCCCTCAGGATATTATATGTTTCAATCAAGCCACCTCTTACTCTTCTAAACTCCAGCAGATACAAGCCTAACCTGTCCAACCTTTCCTCATAAGACAACCCACCCATTCCTGGTATTAGTACGGTAAACCTTCTCTGAACTGCTTCCAATGCATTTACATACTTCCTTAAAAAACGTGACTAATACTGTGCACAGTACTCCAAATATGGTCTTATTAGTGCCCTGTATAACTGAAACATAACCTCCCTACTTTTGTATTCAATTCCTCACAATAAATGATAACATTCTATTAGCTTTCCTAATTACTTGCTGAATAATTACTATATTTTGACCAACTTTCTTGGCAAAATTCCCTAACCTGGGTACACTCCACATCTTCCTTTTGTGTTTGCCCGATTTCTGGTTCTTTTTTTCTCAGAAGCTGGTAGGGAGTTAGTTCGATCTGACTCAGGTAGGTTTCTTCAAAATGACTTTATTTCCACTATACACATGATAAGACGCCAGGTAAGCACATCTCTCTTGTGTTCAGACTATTCTATCTTCTCTACTGGTCTCTAGCACATGACTGTAGATGTTACTGTTACATCGTGAAAACATCACTATCTCATTACCATAACTATTAACCCATTATGCTACAGGGAGCAGGTGAAATTGTGGGGAATGGTTAATTGGCCAAAATATACAAGTGCTTTGGGTAGTTGGCTTCAACCCACCAACTTCCAGGCTTCCTGAGGTCACAGTTAAACCTGCAAAGCCGGTTAAATCAGAGGTGCCCAGTCTCATTAATAGTAATAAATTCCAGCCCATCTCCTGGGAGCGGGTTGGTTTCTGGGTTTTACTCAGGCGGATACTGTGCTTGGAAAATGGCATGGTCTGGCAACTCTCTGTACTACAGCATCCTGCATTCTGAGCCTTGACCATTCACCTACATTCTTCTCAATAAATAGTATGTCTAAAGTACATGCTTTGTAGTGATTCTATTTCAGGGACATAATATGTAAATCAATAAAGATAAAAAAGGCATTTTTGTGAGGTATTTTATCAAGAGCACACAAGTACAGTGTGGTACAGTGTAAACTTGTTGACCCTGCAACTGCAGAGAATTACGTGATAAAGTTTGTGCAAATCAACCAGTCCCTTCATCAGGACCAGGCGCAGCATGAACAATACCAGCATTGGCTCTAAATTATCGCTGGAGGTAAGAACTCACTTTTACATTGCACTGTTCTAACTGCGCAAACACTCTGCATTGTGTCATTAATGTTGAGTGAGGGCAGTAAAAATGGTATCTTCTTCCTCAATGTTTTTATGCCAATTCAACCTCAGCTCCTGCCATTAGCTTTGGCTCTGTCCATTGCAGTGAGTGAAGCTGTGGCAAGATCGCCAATCATTTACTAGACAAGCTGGGCAGTATCATAATAATCGTCAGTAAATGAAGCTAGTGCTTGTGCACAGTCAGCTGAAGGTTACTTTATGTCAAACAGTGATACTTTGCACCATACATTTTCTTATTTTAATATAAATTAGTTGCATAACATTTTATTTTTTCATCTTTTTGGTGTCAGCTGTGACTCAGTGCTTGGCACTCTCACCCCTGAGACCAAAGGTCATGGATTCAATCCCCCTCCAGAGATTTGAGCACAGAATGGAGGCTGACACTCCCAGTGTAGTACTAAGGCAGTGTGGCACCGTCGGAGGTGCCATCTTTCAGATGAGGCATTAACCTGAGGCTCTGTCTGCCACCTCAAGTGGATGCAAAATATGCCATGGCACTATTTGGAAAAAGAGTAGGGGAGTTCTCCCTGCTGTCCTGACTAATATTTACCCCACAACCAACACAGATTATGTGGCTGTTATCACATTGCGCACAGCAAACTCCCACAAACATAAAAATTGGCTGCTGCATATCCTACAGTACAACAGTGACTACATTTCTAAAGTATTTCATTGGCTGAAAAGTGCTTTGGACATCATGAGGTCATGAAAGACACTGTATAAATGCGCAGAAACATAGGAAACATAGGCCAGAATCTTCCCTTCATTGGGTGGGCACAGTGGGCAGGCCTGGGAACAGCCGCAAAATGGACCGCCGCCCACAATCGGGCTCCAACCATGGTTTCACACTGGCTGGCCAATTAATGGCCAACCGGCACAGAGCTGCCCCAGGGAGCTGAAGATTTTTAACATGAGAAATAACGATGTTAAAAATAAAGGAAACATGTCCCCACATGTGACTCAGTCACATGAACAGGGACATAATAAAAATGATGTTTCAAAATTTTTATTTTTTATAATTTGTAAGGTTGGATGGACTGCGAAACATAGGATTAAGTTAGTTGATTAATGGCCTTAATAGGCCTCTTAATTGTTGGCGGGTGTGCTGCCGACTCTCGTGCGCATGCCAACCAAAATATCGTGCACTATTTTACTCCTGATCGGGTTGGGCACATGTGTGCCCGTGTGACATAAAATTCTGCCCATAAAAAACCTACAGCACAGAGTGAGGCCATTCAACGCATTGTGTCTGTGCCAGCTGAAAAAGAGGCTCACAGCAATGGATTATGTGACTTGGGATAGTGCAGATGTTTAGCTGATGCATGTTGACACTGGGAAAAGCCCCAGCAGAAGCTGAGACACTCACGTGCAGTGAGCTTACTGTGGTCAGCTTGGCAGTTAATGGAAGAGAGTTGCTGGAAGTAACAAGGCTATAATTGACATTGGCACAGCTTGGCCGTTCTCCAGGAACAATGGTCTGTAGAAGCTAAAAACAAAAAACTGCGGATGCTGGAAATCCAAAACAAAAACAGAAACAGAATTACACCTGGTTCTGTTGAAGGGTCATGAGGACTCGAAACGTCAACTCTTTTCTTCTCCGCCGATGCTGCCAGACCTGCTGAGTTTTTCCAGGTAATTCTGTGTCTGTAGAAGCTGTTTGGAACCTCCTGAACTTCGCCTACATCATCCTACTTAATGAAAAATGTCACTGCTCAGTATATAACCTGAGAGAAGCTTTCTTCTCTGTCGTGGATTCACATGATGCCCCTAGGTTGCCAAATAGCATCACACAGGACACTATTAATCTTGTTTTGTGTCTATTGCCTTTTGTACTCTTGTGTATTTTTCTCCTCAGCATAGAGAAACCGCTGGCACATTTCCCCCTGGCCCAACTCTCACAAACTCAATAAAGGCGATTTCTTTGTTGACTGGGTTGACTTGGTTGGCAAGAGCATTATTCCTACTTGTTAAAATCTCGCTGATTTTCAACAACCAGTTTTGTGTTCACAAATGTCACAATAGTGACAGTTCCTGGAACATCCACCATCTAGTGAATTCCCCTGAAGCCTGAAAGTTGAATGACTAAATATTGATTCCAACAACCTGCTTACCAGGCTGCAGTGATGCACTGGTCTTGAAATTATGCCATCTGAATATTACTATTAATATATTAGTATGAAATTTCTTTGTCTACTATTTTAATGCAGATATAAACTCATTTATTCTAAATTAGTTGCATTAATATAGTGGACAACGTAATTTCATAAAAACATATTAAGCATCAATAAACTAATATTCATAGTGCAATTTAACAACAAGGTCCGATTTTTTATTGATTAATCTTTGGTGAGAAATTGTGCCAACTTGATGACTAAATAAAAGATGAAGCCACCACTACAGTTGTATTACAGGATGAAGTTGGATAGTCCTTTAGCGCAAGCTTATTAACTTGTGCATAACTGAGCTATGGGAGCCCTGTGAGAGCTTACTTGACAAGTAATGGCCTGTTTGAATGGCTGAAAAGCTAGTCTTTGTAGCTGGTTTTTGGCCAATGAAGCCCCAATTGTTGAGCTTGCTTCCAAAGTTGATGGGAGCCACAAGAAAAAGCATAAGTGACTAAAATGCTCGCAAGTTAGTTTTGTTGGAGGGGCAGATATAGAGCAGCTAGATAGTTAGGTTAGATATTAAATAAAAAGTGAAATGAGCTAAAAGAAGAATGGGGGAAAAATCTACAGATACCAAAAGGAAAGTGGTTTTATGTATTTTTACCTATATAGTCCTCCTGTCATAGATAATTATCAGCCTTGGCTCAGTTGGTGGCACCCTTAGCTCTGAGTCTCTGGGTTCAAGTCTAACTCCAGGGCTTGAGCAAAAAAATCAAGGCTGACACTCAGTACCATACTGAAAGAGTGCTGCACTGTTGGGGTTGCCATCTTTTGGATGCAATGTTAAACTCAGGCCCCATCTGTACTCTCAGGTGAATGTAAAAGATCCTATGGCACTATTGTGAAGAAGACCAGGGCAGTTATCCACGGTGTCCTGGCTAATGCTTACCCCTCAATGAACATCACAAACACATTATCTGATCATTATCACGTTGCTGTTTGTGGGAGCTTGCTGTGTGCAAATTGGCTGTCACATTTCCTACATTATAACAGGGACGACACTTCAAAAAGTGCTTCATTGGCTGTAACTTAGTGCCATATAAATCCAAGGGTGGAATTTTAAGGCCCCTCCCACCAGCGGGATTTTCTGTCCCCACCGAAGTCAATGGACGGACTGGCTCACTGCATTTTACGGCCCTGCTCCCCGCTGCGATGGGGCTGTGAAATTCTGCCTCAAGTCCTTCTTTCTTTTCTAAGGGGAGCAGAAGTTGAAGGCATTCATTGGGAATGTTGAAGAGAAGGAGTTTTAGAGGCTCGAGAGAGAGGTCACAAGTGATTCTGGAAGACAGGACAGGGACATAGTGGTCGAAAACAAAGGAGCCTTCTGGGTGAAGTCTGAGGGAAACTTTCCTCTGGTAATTATTCAAAATGAAATTATAAACCTGTTAGGGAACACTTCTGTGATTTCACTGAGCATAGCAAACATAGGAAATGGTCCTGCTTTATTTACAATGTCACTAGCGTTAGCAATCAGGTGAAGTCTCTTCCCAGTGTTGTTTTAATATTGCCTGAAGGGTTTACTTAATATTCAGTTGTTTTCCTACATATTCTTTGCTTTCCTCTTCCCCAGCAGTTTGTCCTGATGCACTTGCCAACGGCGCTAACCTGGCTCATTCTCTCTACCTAACTTATTCTTGGGCTGTACACTGTTATGTGAATGGTAGAATGGAAGGAAACATACAGGATAATGAGGAAAGGTGGTAAACTGCCAGTGGCATTAGATTAACTAGAACCAGGCAGAAGTGTGTGAACCTTGAATCAGGTTAATTTGGCTGATGAAAGTTTGAGCAGCCACAGTGTTAGACCCAAAGAAAGGCTGCGAAAGAGGCGGGGATAAAATGGTTTCTTGGCCTAAAAAGTGCTCATCCTGATGCACTAGCTCTCCAATTGAGTAACTCCAGTGTTCTAGCCTCTGCCATTTTTGTCTGGTAGACCGTTCTAAATATGTATCTCTCTAATAAAGAAGTTATTCTGAATTTCTATATATTATTAAAAAGCTTGTATGTGTGGGCGTTTCCTGCTGAACTTGCTGCTGCCATGATATCTGGTCAAAATTTATTTATTGCCAGCATTTAGCATTGAAACTGCCCATAGATAAACATTCAGAATGGTTATGTAAACAGTTGCCTGTAATGATGTAATTGCAGACTCTGGTCAGTAGGTATTGCTCTTAGTGACTGTGGCATCCTGCATTAGAAAAATATGAATTGAAAAATATATTCATCAGCTGGCCAAGAGCAATGACCCAGGCATTTGACCAGCCTGCTCAAATGAACTCTTCTGCAATTTCTGTAAAGGTTCTGTGATTCTGCGATTCTTAAATTTGTGTTGCCTGGTTCTAATTTCCTACTTTACTTTGTAGTCATTATCCCAGTTACCATAAACACTAAGTACCCTGAAATGGGAGGGCACAAGTTCAATTTCTCCCCTCTCATTTAGCTCCTGATTTTAGTTGGCAATGGAGAAACAGTGATTGTCGGAAAGCCATGGGTCCCAACTTCCCTTTGTTGCCATGGACTTTTCCTGATGGCTGGGAAAGAATCTGTACAGGCTCCATCAAGTAGAAAACCATGGTCTGGTAAGCTGGTGGTTGGTGCTGGTGGTACCAATGTTTCTAACTGAATCAAAATCCTGGAACTCCCTCCCTCACAGCACTGTGGGTGTACCTACACCACATGGACTGCAGCAGTTCAAGAAGGCAGCTCACCACCACCTTCTCAAGGGCAACTAGGGATGGGCAGTAAATGCTGGCCCAGCCAGTGACACCCATGTCCTGTGAAAGAATTTTAAAAAACTGCCACCAGCCCAATGGGAGAGCCTGGGAAAAGCGACTCTGCTGTCCTTGCCCCTTTATGTTACAATTTGCAGATAGAGTCAGAGCTGCCAGCACATTGTGACAAGATCCAGAGGCGATATGAGGAGAAAAATATTTATGCAGCGAGTTGTTACAATCTGGAATGCATTACCGAAAGGGTGATAGAAGACTGAATGGTAATTTTCAAAAGTAAATAGGATAAATATTTGGAGGGGAAAAAATTGCTGGGTTATGGTGAAAGGGGTAGGAACTAATTGGATAGCTCTTTCAGAGAGCTGGCACACACAGTATAGGCTAAATTGCTTGCTTCTGTGTTGCATCATCCTGTAATTCCATATAAAGGTGTTAAATACTGATTAACTTCTTCCTTTTTTGACACTTTCAAAGGGAAGCAGTTTCTTTCTGCTCCACAATGACAGCTTGGCTATTTTTATTGTGCTTCTACCTGTGGCACCTTGTCATTGAGGACACAACCTTTTAGAAATTCTGTTAAATGTGTCGATTTAATTACTGATTGACCGACCAGCTAACTGACCAGAAATAGGTTCATTCCGAGTCAGTTAATCTCAGTTACCGAGATTAATCAAAACTACTTAGGCTCGAAGTCATTTGTCCTCACTAAGTGCTCCAAAAGGGGAAACGAAATGAACCATAACAAGGGATGTTGTCAATAGACTAATACAACATTCATCAACATCCGTCTTCATATTCTCAGTCCGTACTGTGGTATGCAGCCAGTAAACTTTGAAGCACTATGTCCACACAAGTACTTGAGGAAAGGGGACGATGGGAAATCAGTATTATCTGGTATCATTTTGTCTGAATTGTCTAAGTGTCACCAGAAGCTGCTGTTTCTCGGTTGGGGTGATGGGGGTTAGGGGGAATTATGGTCTTCTAGCGCAAGACAGCAGATGTGAGCATGCTGTGGTATAGAGGGGCATGGATATCTGTGATCCCTCCCAGGGTGAGCTGCTTGTCTTCGCCAGGCTTGCTCGCTGCCGACCCAATTAGAGAGGAGACTGAGAATAAGAACTGGGGGTTGAGTCACGGGGCCGGGGAGTGGTGAGGCAAAGTTTGGCATCACCTGTTCCTCAGGTGGTTGTGTCCTAATTACGGCCAGGCAATGTTGGGTGGGGAGTGGAGTGAGATCCTGAAGGAGTGAGTGACAAACACCAGGCAAGTAACCATCAAGGGGCTGTTAGGCAGCTGTCACAGAGTAACTTGGGCAGAGGCTTGGGAGCAGACTATCTAGCCATCTGGCCTCTCAGATTGGTAATGGTGTGCGGCGCAAGAGGATATGCAAAAGGAGGAGAAAAGGGCCACTATATAGGAAGAGAACATTTAAAATCAATACCTTTAATAAACTTTTGGTTAAGCCTTCAATAAGAGCCTGGTGTGGGATAGCCTCCAATAGCTCAATTGTCAGACACACTGTCTGATGCTCCTCCACACGAAGAGTGGAGGCCGAGGGTTTGAGAGGTGCTGTTGAAGAAGCCTTAGTGAATAATTGATGGAGATTGAAATCTGTGATTAGTCAATGCCATTATCATTGTACCAAGTGACTACTAGGATAATAGAGGGCGAACTGGATGGACCTTGGTCTTTTGTCATCTCATGGTTCCTATGATCCTATATCTGCAAAGCATAGGTGGCACTGCATTGTTCTATCTGAGTGGTCCTACTTGCAATGAGTGGCTGAAGTGACTCAAGCTGCACTGTTCACCCCAGATGTTGTGCATAATGGTCAGAGCTGTCGCCCTCATATGTCCAATCAAAAGGGCTGTGTGCAGAGGTGAAAAATTAAATGTACATTAACTATCTTGCACCACTGATGTCAGTCAATGCTAACATCACACTGTGCATGTCTGTCAGCAATCAGCAGGGGCTGATGAGATTGGAATACCAAGTGACTTTCACAGGCCATAATATAATGGGAGGCGAAAAACAAAGCTGCACAGTTTCACTCTGTGCTGTTTGGGCCCTGGAGTCCAGTCAGCAGTCTGATAATATTTGTCTGCAATTTGTGAAAGAAAAACACCAATGCAGAGCAAACAAGACACCATCCACCTCCAGTCTTCTCCCCAACTCTTCTCAAATCCCAATGAGTTTCACCAAGCCATCAACACAAAATGGACACTGAGCCAAAGGAGGAGATATTAGGAGTGGTGACAAAAAGCTCAGTCAAAGAGGTGGGTTTCAAGTAGGGCCATAGAGGAGCAGAGGGAGGTTTAAGGGAAAGAATTGCAGAGTGTGGCTTCTAGGTAGCTGAATTGGCACAGCCACCAGGGGTGAGGCAAAAGGAGGGGAACACAGTTCCCAGAACTAGATGAACAGAGTTTGGGAGGAGATTGTGGGATGTTAGAAATAGGGAGGGATGACACTAGAAGGGATTTAAGCACAAGGATGAGAATTTCAAATTGGAGGTATCGGGGGACTAGTAGGTCAGAGCTTATGATTGAGAGGGACTTGATGTAGGATGGGATTCAGACAGCAGAGGCTTAGCTGAGCTGACATTTATGGAGGCCAGTCAGGCGATCATTAGTAATGTCAGGGAGAAAGCATGCACATGAGTTTCAGCATCAGATGGGTTGAGGCACGGGTTGGAGATGGGTGATATTAAGAAGGTGAAAGTGGGCATCCTGCGAGATTGAGAGGACATTCTGATTCAGGACAGCTTCTAATCCACAATGAGCAGGCAGCACAAAGCCATCCGTTTTCAGCACCATTTTCTCTTTGCTAAGGTCAGTATGACCAGACATGGTGTGTATAACGCAACACATACATGGAAAATCGACACACTGGAAATTATCAGTGTACTAACCCAGAAGAGTGGCTCTGTAATGTTAGAATTGCTTGGAAGACATTTCTCTTGCTTAAACTTGCCCTTCATTTTAGGGTCTGGGGCTTGAGTTCAGTTGCAGATTTGGAAATTCTGTCTCATCCTCTGAAGGCACATCATCATTTTTCACATGTACGCTGACAACTCTCAGCTCTACCTCACCACCACTCTCTCGACTCCTCCATTCTCTAAATTATCAGACTGCTTATCCGACATCCAGTACTGATGAGCAGAAATTTCCTCCAATTAAATATTGGGAATACTGAAGCCATTGTTATCAGTCCCCACTCTAAACTCCATCCCCTAGATACATACCATCTATCCATCTTACTAGTCTGAGATTAAACAAGTCTATTTGCAACCTTGATGTTACATTTGATCCCAAGATGAGCTTCCAACCTCATATTCGTGTCATCACTAAGACTGCTTATTTCCACCTCTGTAACATTGTCTGTCTTCACCTCTGCCTCAGCTCATCTGCTGCTGGATCCCTCATTCAAGCCTTCGTTACCTCTAGACTTGACTATTCCAACCCACTCCTGACCGGTCTCCCATATTCTACTTTCTGTAAATTTGAGGTCATCCAAATCTCTGCTGCCCGTGTCTTACCTCGCACCACGTCCCATTCCCCTATCACCCCTGTGCTCATTGACTTACATTGGCTCCCAATCGAGCAACCTCTTGATTTTAAAATTCTCATCCTTATTTTCAAATCCCTCCAGGTCCTTATCCCTCCCCATCTCTGCATTCTCCTCCAGCCCCACAACCCTCTGAGATCTCTGTTCTCCTCTAATTCTAGCCTCTTGTGTGTTCCCAATCTCAACTGCTCCACCATTGGTAGCTGTGCCTTCAGTTGCCTTGGTCCTGAGCTCTGGAATCCCCTCCCTACACCTCTCCGCCTCTCTATTTCACTTTCCTCCTTTAAGACATTCCTTAAAAACCACCTCTTTGACCAAGTTTTTAGTCAGCTGACCTAATATCTCCTTATGTGACTTGGGGTTATACATTATTTTATTACAATGTTCCTGTGAAGCTCCTTGAGATGTTTCATTATGTTAAAAGTGCTATATAAATATAAATTGTTGTTGTCAGAGCAATGCCTTGTGGGAATTATGATCTTGTGGATAATGGAACTAGCCTAGACCAGAGGATCATACTTACTCGCATGTTCCAGCCAGAATCAGTCAGCTAGTCAGGTCTTGACCATAGACAATGAGCTACTGTTGATGATGCTGGGATCCTTATCAGTCATGTGATCCTTAGATTTATATTTATGGTCACTTTTAGATTACACCAGGACTACAGTAAACAGCAGAAGCTGAGACCCAGATCCAAGATTTCCCACATGCCATCCACCTGTAAAACAGAACAATGTGGAGGGCAGTAAGCATGGAGCTGTTAGCCTCCTAGCCCCATCCTGCTAACTGAGGTCATCGACACCTGCATTGGCATGTTAATGTTTGTGGGGCCAGGAACAGCAAGAGTACTCCTCTCGGCCCCACAAGGGAAGTGTAGGCCTTCCCTGCACAAATTCACTCCCCTTCCCCTCCCTCAAATGTTGACTGTCTTTGAATCTTCCCCTCCCCTGTCCTTGCAGTTATCCTGGCCCCACTGGTGGCCTCTGACCTGATTTTAGCCTCCTTCTGCCCGCTTCCCAGCCATTTTGGTTCAGGATGTTGGCCAACATTAATCTCTGGCCGTAAAAATTGACTTAGGCCCTCCTCACTGTCAGCCGTGGTACCCTCACCTCAGAGTCAGAAGGTTGTGGGTTTAAGCCACTTCCAGAGACTTGAGCACAAAAATCTAGGCTAATGGTGCAGTACTGAGGGAGTGCTGCACTGTTGGAGGTGATGTCTTTTGGATGAGATGTCTGCCCTCTCAAGTCGATGTCAAAGATCCCATAGCACTATTTCGAAGAAGAACAGGGAATTTTGGGCCAATGTTTATCCCTCAATTAATATCACAAAAAAAAACAGATTATCTGGTCATCATCACATTGCTGTTTGTGGGAGCTTGCTGTATGCAAATTGGCTTTCGTGTTTCCTACATTACAACAGTAACTTCACTTCAAAAGTACTTCATTGGCTGTAAAGCACTTTGGGACAGCCTGAGGCTGTGAAAGGTGTGATAACTAAGGTCTTCCTTTCGCTGCCACTCCCAGACAGGCCCACCCTTCAGTAGCCTGGTTCCCCAACTGGCGTAAAATTGCCCCCAAACTCACCTCCCATGTCATAGTGTGGTACAACATCCCTCTATACGTTACTTGGGATTAATTCTTAAATGGTTTAAAGATGAGTCGACAAAGTGCCAAGTCTGAGTGGAACTCACAGTAGAAGGAGCAGAGTGTAACTTTAAATATTTACTGTGTAAGCAGCAGCGTTTATCTTGCTCTGAATGCATTGATTTTTATGTCACCTTCAAAGTGACGCATATTGGCAAATGGAATTTTCCCTGCATAATGGTCATGAATTGCTCAGTTAAATGGCTACATGCTTTGAGGTAATCTGGTCTTCAGAGCTGAAAAGAAGGGAGATAACAATTATTGAATGCTTCATGTTTAGTGCTGCTTAGCAAAGAGATAATTACATGAAGATTGAAGTTGTACTTGATCTCTGAATTACAGATGCTTGGCCCATCTCATCCCTCCTGGTATCTGGAGAGCAAAAGCTTGAGGTTTATGCTTATCAAGGTGGGCGTTGGATCGGGATGTGCACAGGGACAGCCCAGAGGACATAGAAGTGCCTCATGTGCAGCGGTAATTTACATTAAAGCACTCCCGATAGGCAGCTCCCCAATTGGGAGAGCAGGAAATCCAATGAGGCAGCCGCTGCTTAAAGATCACAGCAGCACCATAAAGATTCACAGCAGCACCATAAAGGCTCGTGACAACACCTTAGAGACTCACAGCAGCACTTTGAAGGTTATGGCAGCACCATAAAGGCTCATGGCAGCACCATAAAGACTTGCGGCAGCACCATAAAGACTCGCAGCAGCACCTTAAAGGTTCATGGCAGCACCATAAAGACTTTGGCAGCACTTTGAAGAATCGCAGCAGCACCTTAAAGGCTCATGGCAGCACTATGAAGGCTCGTGGCAGCACCATAAAGGCTCGTGTCAGCACCTTAAAGGCTCGAGGCAGCACCATAAAGACTCGTGTCAGCACCATAAAGACTCACAGCAGCACCATAAAGGCTCGTGTCAGCACCGTAAAGGCTCATGGCAGCTCCATAAAAGCTCATGGCAGCACCGTAAAGGCTCGTGTCAGCACCATAAAGACTCACAGCAGCACCTTAAAGGCTTGTAGCAGCACCATAAAGACTTGTGTCAGCACCATAAAGGCTCGTGGCAGCACCATAAAGACTTGTGGCAGCACCATAAAGGCTTGTGGCAGCACCGTAAAGGCTCGTGGCAGCACCATAAAGACTCACGGCAGCACCATAAAGGCTTGTGGCAGCACCAAAAAGGCTCGTGGCAGCACCATAAAGACTCGTGGCAGCACCATAAAGGCTTGTGGCAGCACTATGAAGGCTTGTGGCAGCACCATAAAGGCTCGTGTCAGCACCTTAAAGGCTCGAGGCAGCACCATAAAGACTTGTGGCAGCACCATAAAGACTCGTGTCAGCACCATAAAGACTCATGGCAGCACCGTAAAGGCTCATGGCAGCACCTTAAAGGCTCGTGGCAGCACCATAAAGACTCATGGCAGCACCTTAAAGGCTCATGGCAGCACCTTAAAGACTTTGGCAGCACTTTGAAGAATCGCAGCAGCACCTTAAAGGCTCGTGGCAGCACCTTAAAGGCTTGTGTCAGCACCATAAAGACTCATGGCAGCACCTTAAAGGCTCATGGCAGCACGTTAAAGACTTGCGGCAGCACTTTTTAGGCCCATAGCAGCACCTTAAAGGAGAGTTTTTTGTCATGATCACTAGCAACCAGTCTGTGGCACCAATAAATAGCATCTATCAGTGATGCTTATAGTGGATCCTTGCAGGCTCTGGACTGCACTATTCGCTCAAGAAACCGGATGGACTAGTGCTTCCATCAGATCACAAAGCTCTTCCACTTTGGTCTGCTGCACATTAGTGGTGAGTCTCAGCTCCACAGCAGAGGCAGTCATTCAACGGGAGTGTCCTCTCTTGGGATGGCTAGGCGTCTGGATGCTCATCAACCCCTCAACCAGTGCTCCCCCTGGGTCTGAAAGCCAGCTGGCCCAGACTGCCCTGCCCAGAAGCTGGGCCGTCTCAGGCCCAAGCTCATGGAGATCACCAACTACGAAAACATCATGAGCCCTTGACTGAGTCACAACATCCATCCACCTCCCAAGTTCCATCCGCTGGAGGAGCATCTCATAGGAGTAGTAGGGTCAGCACAAGATCACATATAACAGGCTTCATGTCAGGGTGATAATTACTGTAAGGTATTTGTGTAAGGCTTTTGAAATATTAGTGTCTGGAGTATTTCTGTAGTAACTCATGACCTTGCAGTAGCATGAATAACGGTGTTGGTCTTTGGGCAGATGCAGTTTATTTGAAGGTGGAACAATTGGAGGAAATGTTGGACATGACCGTTAATGCAGCAGGGGGGTGCAAGTTTGCTTGCCATACTGTCTCCGCTGGTATTTTACCAGCAGTGGGGTAGGTGGCAGGTGACCCGCCAGCCCTTGGGTCAGTTGAGACCTTTAGGTGGCCAATGTTCACTTAAGGGCCTCCTCCTGCCACAGTTGGTATTTTCCTGGTGGTGGGGAGGGCCCTCCTGGTCGGGCACCTTGTGCCCTACAGAGGGACCCTCCCCAGCTGAAAGGGCGTCTCTGCTTGAACCTCCCCGGCCTCCTGATCACTGCCGCTCCCACAACCACCGCCCCCAACACTTCCTTCCCCCCAACTCCTTCCCCAACAGGGCCTGCCTGACTGACCCTGGCAAGGTCATCCACTTACCTTGAACTCCGACCTCTAGCGATGATCCTGCTCGCAGACTGACTGCAGTCCCAGCTGTAGCCACCGCTGCTGGGACTGGAGAGCTACTGGCCATTTGATTGGCCAGCAGCTCTTAGAGGCAGGATAGCCTGTGTCCAATGGGTGGAAGCTGCCACCTCAAGCAATTAATTGCCTGAGCCACGCAAAATAGCATTGTGGCTTCCGGGGCTGGCAGAGATGGGCTCACACCCAATTTTCCAGACAGCTGTTTGGCACTGGGAAGATGCTTTAGCATTGAGCAGTCCCATGATGAAGCTGCACAACCACACTGTGATTTGTTTGAAAAATGGCAGAGCATTTGTAAGGAAGATTGATGGGAGTGAGGTGAAGTGAGGATGAAGACTGCAGCTGGCAATGGAGTTTAGCACCTTATAGTTCGGCAGTGACTGGTAAGGGTCTGTGACAAGACATCATGCTACAGAGGTCATTAATGCATATCAGAGCCTGTGACAGGAATAAATGAGGCTGAATTCTATTTTTGCCACAGCCTCAATCCAGCCTTCCTTCTCTTTCTCCTAAAAATAATAGTCCTGTGCACATAATTTTTGTTTCATTCCTGCACTAAGTTGTCAGCCGCACTCGGTGAGATGCTCCAAGCTGCTTTTGCCTCATGATGGTTGTACATCACTAACCCATTATTTTAATTGGAGGACAGAAAAAGACCATTGTCTATTCCAGTGGTTTCTGCAACCTCAAAAATCCAAGTGCTGGTGAGCCCTTGTAACTCAGGTAACTCAAAATACTTCTTTTGACAGATTGGGTGCATCATCCTGCCCGCCCTCCCTATTTGCTCATTGGGTTGCCAACTGTGATTAAATGTATTCCTGGAGATTTCATCACATGACTTGCCCCCACACTCTAGCCATTAGTCGGCCAAAACATCCATCTTTGTGACGTATGGCCTTCCTACATCAAGACATCAAGATCACGTGGGACAGGTTGGAAGGGTCAGTAAGTCTTTTCCTGCCCACCGTTCTCCATATGTTTTGGAGCATCAATTTTTGGTTGAGATGTTAAACCAAGGCCCCATCTGCCCTCAGAATGTGGAAGTGTAGGGACAATAATGCGAAGATTGTCATCCTTGGCACGTATTGGACATCTTATCAAGATTTAAATCTTGGAATTCTCACCATTTCTACAGTTGGGAATGGGAATACTGAACTGCTGAGAAATTTTAAAATCACTTTCTACTCTCGATTAAAGGTCTAAATTGTGCCTTGCAGGAGTAAGGTGATGCACAGTGATCCAGACTGCTCCAAATGCTTTACACTCAGGATCAGTACAACACGGTTGGCTGGTTAGCTCAGTTGGCTAGATGATGTGTGGTTCAGAATAATACCAACAATGAAGTGTTCAATTCCTGGCCTGGCTGAGGTCAACTTGAGACCTGCCTCCTTGCCTGCCCTGTGCTTGCTGAGTAGTGGTGCCCCTCAAATAATACAAGCAGTTGTCTCTCTTTAATAGAGAGCGATGCCTCTGGTGTCTCATGGACTATGCTAGTTACCTACCTCAGTACAACAGGGAGATGGTGCTTTGCTTTCAAATATTTCCTCCTTTCCTATATTGGGGTTCAAGCCCATGGCTGTTGTTACCCCCATAGTGAATGGCTCAGTTGATCATTTCATTATGTGAGCATCAACAGGCTATTTTACCATGAAGGGCATCACAGCCGAGTCCAACACCCCCACACCCCCAACACTTATTCTCGGACCAACTCCAGATGTGCACACTTTTTAGCAAGGGCCATGTAAACAGAATGCGGGAATTGGAAGCCTGAGGCTAAGTGTTTGCCCCAGCTATTGCTCAGACTGAGCTCAACGCAAGCTGGGCATTGGATCTGGCAATGTGGCTTAGTGCAGCATATTAGTAGGGCGTTCAGGGACCCTGAGAGGAAATCTTATTAGTCTGGATTGGATTCAAACCTGCACCCCACCCCCTAAAAAAGGACAGCATTCTATTTCACTGCCTCAAAGGCCCTTTTTGTTTCATTTTTAAATTCAGTACTGCAGCCTTTGAAATGGGCAAGTGCTCAACAAATGATCTGTGTGTGTGCTTTCAAAATAGCAAGGCATTCAGCGATCAGAGGCTCAGTGTGGGCTTCAGTTAGATTATGATAAATGCGGATTTCGCATTTTGCCAAGAGATGTTCTTCTTGGATCAGGAGATCTGCAGAAAATGAACAACTTGCAGTTTTAATTTGGCTTATTTAATCACTCATCCTGTGACTGAATCTGCATTCAGATAAAAAAAAACACCACAGAAGAGTCTCCCCAAATAACAGGCTACAGAAACAACTCTTTGGCATGGACTTGGTGTTGTCTGGTGCTAATTGACAATATTACTCCTGCTATTTGGGTAAAAATGATAAGATCATAAATGAATTGGGATGGCCAAAATAGATAGAAAAATGATCAAATCAGAAAAGCAGCGAACTGGTAGAGGTGGTCTTCTGAGCGTGGAGCTCAGATGCATTTTGGGGTAGTATGAGGAGATTTTAGTTGACACCTGCAGTACCTGGCAACGGAGTTCCTGGTGGTGAGAGTGCATACAAAAAATATTCTGTTTTTTCTAATTTGGGTGATTTTCATGTCCCACGCCAGCCATCTCATGGCCTAGCTAAGCAAGGCTGACAACTTAGTGCCAACTTGCAGTGAAGTACAGGCCCTAAATTATGGGGCTTGCGTCCACAAGAAAGTAAGCTGAGAATCATTTTATTTAAGACCTTCACAGGTCAGCCAGTAGTGCAGCCTCTCACCCCATCAGAATGGGACTGGATTCAAGCCCAAGGCCCCGAGGCGAATGGATAGTGCTCTAACCCACTGCAAAACCCAAGCTCCTGGCGATTCCTTCCAAATATTTTGTTGAACTGTAATTATTTTTGACAACGTTATCCAGTCCTGTTATTAGGAGGTATCATTCTATTTAAAAAATTACATATTTTAGGTTCCATGAACATTATCATGGCATTTATTAAAGTGCCATTTATTTCAGATTCCTAATTAGTCTTTCAATTATGCAGTGTTAAATGAAATGAGAAAATGCGAAAGCTTGGCCAATTACATTGATTTTTGGGGGGAATGTTATGTCCAGTTGGGTTAAAAAGTTAAGAGCAGCATCTATTTCACTTAAAAAGTCAGGATATCTGCATGCCATTCTTTTTTCAAACCTTTGCCCTTATTTTTAATGTAAATGCTCTCCCATTTAAACCCCAGTGCGCTGGACACCATTCCCTGACAGAGGAAAAAATAGATATCTCGCTTCTAGTTACCTACCACTCACTACTAAAAGCTCTGGAGAGGCCTGAAAGTTACTCCTCTCCAATTGTATGGGACTCCTGACCTTCTCTCTCCAGAGAAAATACACAGTGGTGAAAATAGCAAGAAAGGGGAATGTCCTCACTGCTGGAAAATAGGCCAATATATTAAAATGCTTACCTCCTCATTATGGTTTAAGGGGCAAAGATATTGGCGTGGGTGTCAGCCATGACTCAGTGGGTAACATTCTTGTCTTTGAGTCAAAAAGTTGTGGGTTTAAGTCCCACTCCAGAGGCATGAACACAAAATTCAGGCTGATGCTCCATCGCAGTGCTGAGGGAATGATGCATTGCTGGAGGTGCCATCTTTTAGATGATGCCCAGTTTTCCCTCTCAGGTGGCACTATTTCCAAGAAGCACAGGGGAGTTCTTCTCCAGTGTTCTGGCCCCATATGTATCCCTCAACCAACATAATGAAAAACAGATTACCTGGTCAGGATCTTATTGTGGGATCTTGCTGTGCATAAGTTGGCTGCTGTGTTTTCTGCATTTAGCACGCCATCAGAATTATTGACAGTTTTTATACTTGGATAAGGTAGTTGGATTTAGTGTGAATAGTATTCGGAGAGAACCAACAATCTGTGGGGAACTAAACGAACTCACCAAGTGCCTATAGAGGGAGTCAAGAATCTATATTCTATTCTTTAACAGATTCTGCTAAACACCAGTATTTACCTTTCTTTGCTGAAATTCCCGAATTGAGTGCGTACAGGTGCAATTTGCAGCGACATACACAAAAGCAAATCTCTTTTTGCAGTAACTGGTATCAGGCGGAGGAGACATCAATGATGAGAATATATGATGATGGGATATTCTCAGGGATTTTTTTTATTCATTCATGGGATGCAAGCTTCCCTGCCAAGGCCAGCATTTACTGCCCATCCCTAATTGTCCTTGAGAAGGTGGTGGTGAGCTGCCTTCTTGATTACAAATGGCTTGCTAGGCCATACTAAAGGGCAGTTCAGAGTCTACATTGCTGTGGATCTAGAGTCACGTGTAGGCCAGACCTGGTAAGGATAGCAGATTTCCTTCCCTGAAGGACATTAGTGAACCCGATGAGTTTTTACAACAACCCATATTTACAAGTAGTCATGATTACTAATACTAGATTTTTATTCCAGGTTTATTTTATTAATTGAATTTAAATTCCTCAGCTGCTGTAGTGGCAGCTCCACAGATCATTAGTCCATGCCCTGGATCATTAGCCCCGAACCATAACCACTGTGCTACCGTACCCAAAACATGTGGACCCTTATTGGCCATTTTAAGATTTGCACCTGCAAGGGATGGATCTGTTCAGGGTTTATTTTAATTTGAAAACAAACAGATGTCTACATGTGGAACAATGCACCTGGGGGTTGAGTTGGGCACTTTCCCTGAGATGTTTTTCAAATGCGGTACCCTGACCCCCTGAATTGCTCTTGGACAGCTTATGAACACATACTTTGCAGCGGGCAAGCTGACAATGTATTGTCAGCATCTTTAATCCATCTACTTAAGATAATGGACAAAGTATATTCTTTAATTAATCCAAGGAAGCTTTAGTATAATCATGTCCCTTGCTGAAATCCACAAGGATAAGACAAATGGAGGAGAAACCAATTTTACTTGTCCACACACACACACACACTCAAAGATCTCAGATGTCATCTTCAGAGTCAGCTTATTTCAGACAGGACAGCGGTTGGCGTTCCATGAAACTGCTGCAGGCTCTCGTTTAAAGAAATATCAGCCAGATTCCTGCTGGACAATAGGAATTGCTCAGTGAAAACAAAATCCTTGGGTATACATATGATACAACAGTACTGGAGTTGTTAGCCAACCAATGCCATCAGCTCTATCAATTAGTCTGCAACAGCCTCAGACATGGGGCAAGGAAAACTCCCAGTGGTGGAGAGCATTGGGAACCATAGGTCCAAAGTCACCTGTTCCTCCCAAGCATGGTTTACTCCCCGCACGTCATGTCTCAAATTACTCATATACTGTATCCCATAATGGTATTTTCTGAACAAATTCTATCTAATTCACATTTGAAGTAATCAATACTAACTGCTTCCACCATTTCCCTGAGGAATTTGTTTCATGAATTGCCCAGTCGCTCACTGAAATATTATTACCACGGTTATGTTTCAAATTTACTGCATCCACACACCATGTGCCCTGGTTTAATGGTTCTGGACAAGGTGAAACAGCTTGTCATGGTCCATGTTATTTAGTACCTACAGCATCCTAAAAAGCAGCAATTATTTCGTCTCTCAACTTTCTCTTATCCAGTGAAAATATGCTCAGTTTACATAATAGCTCCTCACAACCCAATCCTTCCCTCCCCTCAATCATTCTGGTTGCTCCTCTCTGTATCCTTTCAACAGGAAATGGACTGAGAAGAAGGTGAGGTTTGGCATTGATTCCCATCCAGTAGAAAAATCTCACTGCCCTAGGCTGGCACATAAAGAGTGCTATCTGGATAGGCTAGGAGGTAGGACAGGATGGGGGGATAAGGGAGCTAGCATCCTTGGAACAATACCATCACAAGAGTCAGGGCATTTAGAGAGGAGGAGTAATTCTGAGGAGAAAAAAAAGCAGGTTAATCACATTGTTACTTATCATAAAGGTTTTGGGCATTTTCTCAAGATCGGAAGGAGTTGATTTTGATGTTAAAACTAACCTGTGCCAAAGTAAGTGCCACTTAATGAGGAAAAACTTTTCAACTCAACAGCACTGTCCACTTTCTCAACAGGTGCTGCTCTATAATGTGTTGTCCAATAATCAGGACTGGGCTAACATCAAGGAGCCAGGACTAACGTGATGGGCCAAATGGTCTCCTGTGCTTTTAAAGTGTATGATTTAACCGTTTTGCTTGCATTCCACTGCTAATTTGCAGCACAATGTGCACGTCTCTCAAATATACTTTTCTAATGCTCTGTTTCCCTCTTATTCGAGGGCATGTGAAGCTGGCAGTATAACTCGTTGCTTTTAGCCTGCACCACACTACAAATTGGCATGGTGTAAAGGTGACATAGTTCTCCTCCATTTTTGTTTCTGCAGAGATTGTAATGGGTAAGACCAGTTTCCATGCTTGTGATATTGGGTTGGGCAAAAACATTCCTAAACTGTTTTAGCAAGCAGTCGGTGTGCGTCATTAGAGCCCACTGCACCTTTAAAGACTGTGCAATTAGGGGCCTGTCACTTTAGTTCCTGTATTTTAAACAATGGGATAATTAAATGTTTGAGATAGATTAACAAGAGTGCTCATTACATGCACAGCTGCCAGCAAGGTTGCGAGGGTGATGCATTAATATCAAAAGTGCTGTCAATCCCCTTTTAAAGCATCTTTGACTGATAATCTGGGATGAGGTCTGACATTTGGTTTTATTTATCATTTAAGTGGAATAATTTGTAGTGAAACGCCAGGGCATGTCAGCCCAATGGAATGCAGCAAGTGTGCCCAGCTTTTGAAAGTTCATTTCTCTTCTGGCCGAGACCATAATTGCATTTCATCTTGTACCTTGTCCCCTAGGTACAGGGACTGGCAGACATCTTGAGTATGTCAGATTTAATTTGCTCGGGCAAGAACTGCCTCTCAATGATCTACTTATCATGCAAAACGAGTGAGATTTCAATTAATTTGGTCTGTACGTTGGCCATCCACCAGTCTACAAGGATTTCAGTGTATGCCCATTTGGACCGGAAACTTGAAATGACTGCACTATGGCAATGCCTTGATTTCAAAATTATCATCATCATTTTCAAATCCCTCCCTGACCGCCCCACCTCCGCCCTATTCTGTAACTGCCACCAGTCCACAACCCTTTGAGATATCTGCACTCCTCCAATTCTGGTTTCTTGTGAACCCCCGATTTTCATCACTCCATGATTGGCAGCCGTGCCTTCAGCCACCGAGACGCCAAGCTCTGGGATTGCCTCTCAAAACCTCTCCGACTCTCCACCTCTCTCTCCTCCTTTAGTACGCACCTAAAGACCTACCTCTTTGACCAAGCATTTGGGCATCTGTCCTAATATCTTTTCACATGTCAAATTTTGTTTGATAATTGCTCCTGTAAAGCACTTTTGAATGTTTTATTACATGAAAGATGCTATATAAATGCAGGTTGTTGTTGTTGTTGATATCAGTTAGCAAAGGTGAATATAGGAAAGCATTACAGGCTATCAATCATTCACTGTAATTCACCTAGAAACGTAAAGCTGTGAAACTGTTCATAACAAGGCTAGTCGTGTATTTTGACCATATCTCAACATCATTTATAGCTTGAAACAAGTTAGTCCAGCCCATATAGATCATTGGAATATTGGGGTGAATGCAGTGGTCACAGCAAATACATTACAGGAAAGTAAATGTATATCCCTGTGACTTTCCATCAATGAATTTTAACAAGCGAACCTTCAAAGGCTGTGAATGCTTGTGATTTGCTACAACAAACTTCCTACATTTTGAGGGAGTCCCAAGGGGTCCTCGTGGCTATTATACAATCTGAAAATTCTATCATTACACCTGCAATTCTGACAGACATCCAAGCATCATTTGGGTAGAAATTGGTACATGTTGTACCCATTTTAGGGCATTCCAGTGGGCACAAAGCATGCCAATCTGTGCAGGCATTGGTGCCACTGCTAAATTCGTGGGGACCATTTTTGCAGGTGTCCAGAGCGGCGTCTAAAACTGACACTGGACTCTTCAGCAACATGGGGGTCTAGGACCTGTTGAAGTACCCCTCCATAAAATTTGTCACCAATGAGCAGGACAGGAGTCGGGCCTGTCTGCTTAGGATTCTTCAGTAGCCCCCTGCTGGAAGTAAGTTTTAAAGATTGTTTTTTAACTGTTCTGTGGAGCCAAGTGGTCCTCACTGACTCCAGAGTCCTGACAATTCCACTGAGTCTAGGCCCAAAAATTGACCCAGGCTTATTTCTTCCCCAGTTTCTGGAGTAACAGCACTTTCTAGATCACTGCTGTCCTTTGGAAGTTTTAGAACAAGGTGGAGGCAACCGCCACGCAAGAATGTTTGAAAACCATTGCATAAGTGGAAGAGGGGACTCTGGAAGCCATGCCTTACTAGACCAGTCTAAACTACAGCAAATGCAGTCACAAACTTATTCTTGCTGGCAGTGTACTGGCCTTTCCCTGTCAAGCCTTTCATGATTTCCCCATCAGCTCAAACTTTCCACAGGCTCAAGTAAAAATTGTCAGTCCAGTGACAACAGCATTGAATGGAGAGAAAAGTGACATAATGTAAGATAGCAAAAAGCACCACTCAGATTTACAGTAACTTTTTCTCGGCAGGGCCTTCCTGGTGAAACTAAGTATATTTAAGTATCCAATTTTGAGCTATTCATGCAGCATTCTTTGGATTGATTGCCTGTCTAGCCAGCAGAAAATGTACATTAGGAATTTTTTTAATGCTCGTAGTGAGGGATGTTCATGCTTTGAAGGCTGGAGAAGTTGATAAGCTCAGGTAATCTGGTCGTTTAGATGGATCTAGGCGTGGATGACTTGCAGAGACAGTGATGATATCACTCCTTAAATCATGTATGCTCTCATCTAGAAAACTAGCTGGTGAAGAATGAAACTGGAGCCAATAATTACACACTTTCATATTTATTTATAGAGTTACATGTTACAAGCATATACCTCCTAACCCAACAACCACAGTTTTAGCCTGAGGCTCAAGTGAAACCCCAGTTAATGCCCACCATCTGCATACAATTAAACACAATTAATGTACGACTAACAATATATGGGATTGTGTTGACATGAATCAGATTCAGTTGATAGTAGTCACTGGCTTAGGCACTTGAAATATGGTATAAGTATGATTGTTAGAGATTGCAAGGATATAGTTAGCACAGTTGGCAGCAGTGGTTTTCTTTTTGGTTGAAGGACCTTTTTTCAAATGGATTTGTAATCACAGACCCCCATCTAACTTATAATATTATATAATGCTCATCATATGAACGCGTTGTATGTGAAGTGTTTTCTGAATCCTTTAAAGAAAACAGGTATATACTTACAGATATGAGTGAGATTGGTGTGTCTAAATCTCACTGCAAAGTCAGTCCTATCCTTGGCAGGAGCCCAGGCCTTGCAGGAGCCTGGAGAAAGCACTCGGGGAGCAGCAAGGAAAGAGCAGGAGCACTGTGGGGGCACACTAAAATAAGAATGGGAGCCTGGGGTGGGGGAGCAAAACCCAGAGAGATTAGGTGCACAGAAAGAGCAGGAGTCCAGTGGGGAGCAGAAGAATGGGGTGGGGGAACAGGATACCTCCGGTTGGCAGTCCCTCGCTTACTCTGGATCACACACTCTCGACAGTCATCAACATTGCCCACCCGTGAGCCAGCTCTGTATCGTGGACCCCCTGGATGGTCTTTGCAGACCTCCCTGGGATCAGGGGTTCCAGTTTGAGAACCATTGGTCTACAGCAACCATGACAGAACAGTTTAGTTATGATAACCAGCCACAAAGGTCTATATGGCATTAATACAAATGACACAGTACATGGACAAAGAGATAGTTTGTGGAGAGATTACCAGGATAGTAATGATAGCACCATAACCCTCAAGAGTGCTGTCATCACATTATCTGAATCCCAAGATTGGATTCCTGTATTTATCTCCCTAATGTTAACCCCAAACAATATCATAAGACCTTAAGCTTCAAGAAGCACTGCTTTTTCAGGAGAACAAATCTAAGCGTGGTCATTTTGGGGCAGTTCCTTTCTCAAAACCTAACACTCCACGGTACAACTTTCCTTCAATTATATTTGACAGGAACTCCTCAGTTTCAAGTATTGGGCAACTCCCTTTCATCCAATCGTCATTGGATGCTTTGTAGCCTGGGATAAAACCAATCTCAAATTGAAGGAAATTTTAGGTTTTAAACCAGTTCCACAGGTGGCATTAGGTGCAGGAAACACTTTGAGCTTCATTCTATCATTGTCCATAAAATGCAAATTTAGTTTTAGTTTAGATGGGAATGCAGGATCGGGGAAATTTTAACCTAACCTGCTATCTATCGGACTCCGGTATGTAACACTGATGTTACACCCTGGCTGATTTTACTTTCTATTCAATTTTCTTTCCTGGTGAGTTTGGTGTCCTCTGGATCCAAACACCTTTCAGAATTCCCTCCTATTCTAGTGACATTGATGTTGGCATGCTATACCACTTGGTGCCAAGATGCATGAACAGCCATAGGTTTGATCTGATTCACATTGGATGGGGAGGCACTGAGCACCCCATTACTCCTCTCCTCCTTCCCCCACTCCAGTTTCCACCACAACCTTTGCCAGCTTCATTGGAATCTGGTTGCGTGGCAAAATCCAGCCAGTGATCTGAGGGACAGCTCCCAAGACAGTGCAGCACTCCCACAGAACTACAGTAGATGCCTGGGTAATGTAGGACCTAAACTTTTTTCCTTTTTAAAATGGCCAAAGGTTCAAACTCTTGCCATTTCAGAAGTTCGACTGTGCACATTTTGATACAGAGTGGATTTTATTTTATAGCTTGTTTGACCTCCCAATATTTAATTTGAGCCATTTTATTTCCTGCAGGTGTTTACAAGGTATGGAAAGTGCTACACTTTTAATTCGGGGCAGACTAAAGACCAACCAATCCTGACAACATTGAAAGGAGGGACCGGGAATGGTCTGGAACTGATGCTGGACATTCAGCAAGATGAATACCTTCCTGTCTGGGGCGAAACAGGTAACAACTGTCTGACCCAAGAGTTAGTAATCTTAGAAGCTGCATACTATGGAGTTATTGTTGTATCTTCTGGTATATCCAGAATTTCAGTCTATTATGCAAGATTCTACCCATGTCGTGGCAACTAGATGTCACCAGTGCACACTAAACAAAATAGCATAATAAATTGTGAACCAATGACATTGCCCTTATGATATCACTTGATTTAAAATTAATGCCAACTGTTGGGGATAACCCAGATTTGAAATTAGTCAATCAGAATTGAGTGACCTTTTGTCTTATTCGCTCATGGGATGTGGGCTTCGCTGGCAAGGTCAGCATTTGCTTGTGATCTTATTGAATGGTCGAGCAGACTTAATGGGCAGAACGGCATACTCCTATTCCTTATGATTGTATGATCTTCTATGAGTACACCCAAACCCCTCTGAACATCAACATTTACAAGTTTCACACAGCTCACCATAGGTCAGGAATCAGTCTGCTGACTGAACACAGATCTAGGATTCAGTAGAGCACCCTCCTATCCTGCATGGTTCCATTCTTTTGAAAAAGCTCCCTTCTGAAGTTTATGTTCCACTGAAGAATCAATTGATTCCAAGCTTGTAAATCCTGGTGACAAAATGCAATATTGTTTTGCCACACCAAGTAACTTCATGCCGTTAGTTCCTCATTTTCCTCACAGATAGCATGCCCTGGCCAGAGTCATCCCCACTGTACTAATAACTCACAGCCAGGAACCAGTGGCACACTCCTTATGGCACACTCTTCGTTCCATTTTGTTTTTCACTGATCGACCACAATTAACTCAGGTAAAATTTCACACTGGGGCAATTTGTACGAAAGTGATTTTCGTTAAGCAGCATTTCTGAAAAAGGAGCAAATTGAAAGAGGGAACAACTTGAAGGAGGTGCTTCTAAAACAGATGCTGGTTCATCCCTGCTGCATCCACAGGCAACTGGCTCCCACTAGCCACTCTGTCTTCCTGACTGGCAGCTTGTGTCCCATCTTGCATCAGTCATTGCCATCCTCTTTATTCTACTTACCAGATAACATTGTACATTAGTGCATGAAGGACATTGACAATTCGCAGCAGCACTGATGAAACATACCTGAGTGATTCATTTACCGTCTAGAAGCAGCAGATGAGGTTTGGCTTAGTGGTTCCTGTCACTCAGAATTCCTAAGGCAACTCACTGAACTCAAGTGGAATTTCTTCATTGCTTTCTTTTGAGCGACCTTCTTTTCGATGTATGTTTTCCACTTCTTCTCTGCCCTGTGTGCAGCTGAGTGACCTACTCCCAGTCCACTGACAGCCCTTTACCGCCAAAGGAGTACTTTTTGAAGTGCTATCACTGTTGTACCATGGGAAACGTGGCAGCCAATTTGCACACAGCAAGTTCCCACAGGCAGCAATGTGATGATGACCAGATAATCTGCTTTTGTGATGTTAGTTGACCTGGACACCAGGCATAATTCCCCTACTCTTCTTCAAAATAGTGCCACAGGATCTTTTACATTCACTCAAGCAGGCAGATGGGCCTCGGTTTACAGAATTGTTTTGGTGCAGAAGGAGGCCATTTGGCTCATCGTGTCTACACCGGCTCTCTGAATGAGCAACTCACCTTGTTCCATTCTCCTGTCTTTTCCCTGTAACCCTGCACATTCTTTCTTTTCAAATAACAGTCTAATTCCCTTTGGGATGCCTCGACTGAACCCACCTCCACCACACTCTCCAGCAGTGCATTCCAGACCCTAACCGCTCACTGTGTGAAAAACGTCTCATCTGAAAGATGGTACCTTTGACAGTGTAGCACACCCTCAGTACTGCACTGGAGTGTCAGCATGGATTTTTGGGCTCAAGCCCTGGCATGGGACTTGCACCCAGAACCTTGTGATGCAAGGCATGTACCTTGGAAGAATAAAAACAGGAAGTGCTGGAAAGACTTAGCAGGTCTGGCAGTGTCTGTGGAGAGAGAAACAGAGGGGAGGATTTTTCCCTCGTTGGGTGGGCTTGGCGGGGACGATCGGGAAGCCGACCTCTGCCTGTGATCGGGGCCGGATCGCAATTTCACACTGCCCAGCCAATTAAGGCCCACCCAGTGTGAAACGCGCGCGGCAGCGCTCAACGCTGCCTGTGTGAGGGGGAGAGGAGGGCGAGAGCGCAAGTTTGCACATGCACGCAGGCATGCACTGGAAAAGCTCCCTGCGGCACAGAGCTGTCTCAGGGGGATGAAGAGTTTAGAACATTAAAAATACAGATTTCTAAAACATTATAAACCATGTCCCCTCATGTGACTCTGTCACATGAACAGGGACATGTTATTAATGAAATGTTTTAATTTTTAATTTTTTTTTAATTTGCTGTTGGAAACCTCAACCTGCCTGTGGGTGAGGTTTCCTAAACAGTGCAAAGGCTGTTTGGCCTTTTCATCTGTCTGCCAGCCATAAGGTTGGACGGGCAGCAAAAAATTTCATTCAATTACCTTTTTAATGGCTTTAATGGGCCTTTTAATTGTCGGCGGGTGCGCTGCCAACTCGGGCACGTGCCCGCTGACTGAAATATTGCACGAGTGCGTGATGACATCAGGACGCACGTCACTTTATGCTCAGTCGGGTCGGGTGCGCAACGAGTATTATATTCTGGCCAGAGTTAATATTTTAAGTCTAATATGACTCTTCTTCAGAACTGGAGAGAGGTAGAAATGTGATGTGTCATATTCTGTTGAAAAGGAGGGGCAGGGAGGAGCAGGTGGAACAAAAGAGAAGGTCAGGGATAGGTTAGATGTCAGGAGAGATTAAATGATAAAGATGTCAAGGACACAAGACAAAGGGAGCAGTAATGATAGTATTAAAGACTAAAGCAGGTGTTTATAGCAGAATAAAGATCAGCACTAAGATAAAAACAAAAAAACTGCGCATGCTGGAAATCCAAAACAAAAACAGAATTACCTGGAAAAACTCAGCAGGTCTGGCAGCATCGGCGGAGAAGAAAAGAGTTGACGTTTCGAGTCCTCATGACCCTTCAATGGAACAGCACTGTCTGAAAGCAAAATAGAAGAATGTGTTAATAGCGAAAAAAGGGTCAGCACTGTCTGAAAGCAAAACATGAGAACAAGATACCGACTGATACTTGGGGGGAATAAAATATCAAAATGGAGGACAGCAATCATGGTCTAAGGTTGTTGAACTCAATGTTGAGTCTAGAAGGCTGTAAAGTGCCTAATCAGAAGATGAGGTGCTGTTCCTCCAACTTGTGTTGGGCTTCACTGGAACATTGCAGCAGGCCAAGGACAGAAATGTGAACACGAGAGCATGATGGTGAATTGAAATGGCAAGCGACAGGATGGTCGGGGCTTGCTTGCGGACTGAATGAAGGTGTCCCACAAAGTGGATACCTTGAAGGCATATATCAAAGCCACTCCTCAATCAATCGGGAGGAAGTGTGTGAAAAAAGTCCTCACCTCCACATTTTCCTCCCATTGCTATCTGCTTTGCTCCACTTGTGATGGCACAGGCTAGACTGGGAACTTTCTGGATGGGGAATTTGTTCTGGCTGATCACTGGCTGAGGAAACCAATTTGTGATGCTGTCCATTTTCAGCTAATTTTTTTAGGGTAAATTTTCTGGTTCCTCAGCCCAGTGGGAAAGGCATTGAGATACTGAAAAATCTGGCTAAGGTCCAAGCAGCCAGATCTGCACTACTTTAGTACCCAAGTGTAATCTTCTGTGAGGCATTATAGGACAGCCAAAGGAATCTCACTGAAAAAGACTTGTGGCATCATTTAATTATTATAATGCATTAAGCAAAGCTTAGTGTGATGTTTCCATCTGCTTCAGATGGCATTGGGCTGGAGTGGGCCTAAATGATGGAGCTCTTAAAGGATCAGACTTTTCTTTTAACCTGTTTTTTTGCCATTCTGTGTAGCACTATTTGGGCAGGTTTGTGTTGCTCATTTTTGTTGGCATTTTATGGAACAAAAGTCACTAACTTTTTTGGGACAATTATATTCTTTCTCCTAAGCAGTATGCAGTGTTTATGTGGAACGGAAATGAACTGAATATTGTCTGCAAGACTTCAGCAGAACAGGAATTTTTGTTATTCCTTCAAAAGATGTGGGTTTCGCTGCCAAGGCCAGCATTTATTGCCCATCCCTAATTGCCCTTGAGAAGGCAGTGGTGAGCTGCCTTCTTGAATGCAACTGAGTGGCTTACAAGGTCATTTCAGAGGGTGTTTAAGAGTCAACCACATTGCTGTGGGTCTGGAGTTATATGTAGGCCAGACCAGGTGAGGATGGCAGGTTTCCTTTCCTAAAGGACATTAGTGAACCAGATGGCTTTTTACGACAACCCAGGAATTTCATTGTCATCATTACTGAGACTAGCTTTTCGTTCCAGATTTATTTAATTAACTGAATTTAAATTCCCCAGCTGCATCTGGGATTTGAACTCCAGCCTCGGATCATTACTCCGGCCCTCTGGATTACTAGAGCCAGTAACATAACTGCAATGTTACCCACACCCCGAAAGAAAGACCGAAATAAAGACTTGCATTTCTATTGTACCTTTCATGACCTCGGGATGCCCAAAGCACCTCACAGCCAATGAGGTACTTTTGGCAACTTGTGCACACAAGCTCCCACAAATAGCAATGAGATATTTTATTTTGGTGATGTTGGTTGAGGGACAATTATTGGCCAGGATACTAGGCAGAACTCCTCTGCTCTTCTTCTTCAGATATAGTTTTGTGGGATCTTTTATGTCCACGTGAGAGGGCAGGCGGGGTCTCGGTTTAATGTCTCACCTGAAAGACTGTGCCTCTAACAGTACAGCACTCCCTCAGTACTGCACTGGGAGTGTCAGCCAGGATTTTGTGTTCAAGCCTTTGAGTGGGACTTGGACCCTAAGCCTATAATGGCCTACTCCTGCTTCTATTCCCAATGTTCTCCAGTGAGGCACAGCAGAAGGAAGAGTAGACATGAGCAAGGAGCCCTTACAATACAAACCTTCACTGGAGCTCAGGGTATGACAAGGCATAGAGGTGAAGAGTCTGATCCTGGGGTCAGCAAGTCAAGTTAAGGTTAGCTTTTCAAGTATCCCAGTTGCAGTATTTCATGGTTGGAGTGACACATGATGAAAAATAGCCATGTCAGGCAGATCAGCAGGCACCAGACCCACTCTCCTTCCATCTCCCATAAGCCACCAACTATATCTGTAGGCTTTAGTACACCTACCTCCCAATGACCAGGAGGAGCTGGCTTCATAGGTTCCAGACCAGTACAGAGCCTGTTGCAGACCTGCTGCCCAGGAAAACAGCAGTGAACCTGCACAAGAGGGACAACGCTGCCAGTGATGGCCATGATCACTCTCTTACCCCTGATCATTCTCCCCAAGTACTCCTCCCCCCTCTGTGGAGGGTGGTGTGGAGTGCTAAATGAGGCAATCCAGCTCGCAACCATCTCATGCTACAGCACCTCTGCCAACCATAAAAATGGGTACCATGCAACTCCATCACTTTCCCACCATTTTCTGGCGACACATTGATTTTTCCAGCCTACATTTACTTTTTGCCTTAAACAGCCTTTGGAAAGGCTGCAATTTGCTCCCACACACAGCCACTCACCCCTAAACTTTTACCAGCAGTCCTTTAAGGACTGTTGACCCACACAGTTTCCTGTCCCCACCTCTTTTGGCATGTTCCGCAGCACCAGACATAACACGGCAACAGGGGTGCTCCAGAGAGGTCAACACAGCCTCAGATCGGGAGAGGTGGTGGAGGTGGGCACTAAGTTCTTTACTCTGTATGTCATCTTTTTGGCATTGTAAAAATTCTGCCCATTTGCATAAATTTTGATTTCCGCTTTTATAAAATTTAGTGATCCCCTGACATGCCTGAATGGAACAGGCACTGTTTCCTGACAGCTAACGTTCATTATGTGGGATCAAGCATATTAAAGTATCAATCACATGATTTCTACAAGACTGCCACAAGTTTTTGAAATTCAGGATTTTTCACTTATTTTATTATGAATTTCTACCCCTACTCGCCAAGCCCAACAAAACAAGTGACCTCCTTTTACTGCTAAGTATTAACAATTAATTTAATCATTCGTTTTCAGAATTTCAGCAAAAGAGGCAAAGGATTTGCCAACAGCAAATCTCTTGCTGTGTGAACACTTCTAAAAACTAGGGTCAGCATTTGTGAATCTCATTAGCATCCATCTGCATGTCACATCTTTGATATTGCATAATATACCTTGAAGTGGCTCAGCAGAGCCTCTATCAGCCTGTGGGCTGTGGTTGGCAGTGCCCCAGCTTCTGGTGCCAACTGGGAGCTGCTCTTATTTTACATGAGACCTGTGCCAGTGTTCACAGGCTGCCAATGCATAGGGCCTCATGCTGCCAGTGAGCCCCTCAAAGTGAACTTACCAGATTCACTTCCTATGAAAGCCTGGTTAAATAAAAATGGATTTTCCTATGCACCAGCTTTTGAGAATCCAGACAGTTGTTCGTTTGGGCTTCAATAGAGAGTAAAATCTGGCAGGGGTGTAAAACTGGCATTCCAGCTGATCCTGTCGGTTTCCCATTAGGCAAATCAATTAAAAATTGTCCCTTGTGTACCAACAACAGAGAACTAGGGGTTTGCAGATGCAAGTGGGCACAGAGATCATTCTCTTGTAATGGGATCCCGATGTTATTGGGGTGTTAATTGTATTATTGAGGTTGAGGATACATAGGTGAAGGGCGTTGATTGATTAAGTATTTTGAGCACATATAAAGAAAGACTTCACCTGGCGCGGAGTGGGGCAGGCAGGCGAGCGAGCGAGCAAGCTCATCGTAAGCTTGCTCCTGGGCCTAGCCAAGGTGGCCATCAACAGGTCCAAGTAGCGGGCGGTCAAGGGTTTTGTTTTAGTTTTTAGCTTTTTTGTTTAACTTATTGATTTTGCTTCTCAAAAAGAGCCTATAAAGAAAGACTTGATTGTTTTCTCAATAAGACAAGTTTCCTTTAAAGTTTTGTCTTTTGTAACAGTGTCCTTTTAAGGGGCTGTAAATTAGTTAATTAGCCTATTTACTTTAATGTTCTTTTCAAAAGAGTATAAACATATGAACTAAGAGCAGGAGTAGGCCACTTGGCCCTTGGAGCCTGCTCTACCATTCAATACGATCATGGCTGATCTGATTGTAACCTCAACTTCACATTCCTGCCTATCCTGATAACCTTTCACCCCCTTGCTTATCAATAATCTATCTACCTCTGCCTTAAAGATATTCAAGGACTCTGCTTCAAGCACCTTTTGAGGAAGAGAATTCCAAAGACTCGCCACCCTCTGAGAGAAAACATTTTCCTCATCTCTGTCCTAAATGAGCGACCCCTTACTTTTAGACAGTGACCCCTAGTTCTAGATTCTCCCAAAAGTGGAAACATCCTTTCCACATCCATCCTGTCAAGTCCCCTCAGGATCTTATATGTTTCAATTAAGTTGCCTCTTACTCTTCTAAACTCCAGCGGATACAGCCCAGTCTGTCCAACCTTTCCTCATAAGAAAACCCACCCATTCCAGGTATTAGTCTGGTAAACCTTCTCTGAATTGCTTCTAATGCACTTACATCTTCCCTTAAATAAGGAGACCAATACTGTACACAGTGCTCCAGAAATGGTCTCACCAATGCCCTGTATAACTGAAGCATAACCTCCCTACTTTTGTAATCAATGCCCCCCACAATAAACAATAACATTCTATTAGCTTTCCTAATTACTTGCTGCACCTGCATACTGGCCTTTTGTAATTCATGCACTAGGACACCTAGATCCCTCTGCTGTCAGAAAGACTTCTGCCGTCCAGAGGTGGCGGGGGGACCCAGTGGGAGGCTCTCTAGGTGGCAGTCCCTTCCTTTTCCATCGGGGATTTGGCATGGACGGTGTTGTATGCAGTGGTCCCATGCAACAGATGATTAAGATGGTTCACGGACTCCCAGGACTCCTTTCTGTGGCCTTGAGGAGTCCACATTCCATGTATATATATATGTAGGTTGTCTGAGGTTGCTATTTAATTATCTGAGGGGGCTGCTCCTCAGGTTTTGTTTGCACTTAGCCCGACGGTCCTGATCTTTGGCCACCCAGTATGGAGGGTGGGGAGAGGTCCTCAATTCTTCATTAGCCTGCTCCAGGGCCTGTCCAAGGCAGCCATTAACAGTTCCAAGCAGCGGGCTGTGGAAGGGGTCATTCAGGCTGATTGTTTGCCCTTCTTCCATAGCTATGTTCGCACCCGGGTGTCCCTGGAGAGGAAGCATTCCGTGTCCAATGGTGCGCTTGAGGCTTTCTGTGACCGGTGGGCACCGCAGAGGCTGGAGTGCATCATCATTTAAAGCTTTGTCTTTTTGTTGTAGTGACCCTTTAAGGGGCTGTGAATTTGTTTATTAGGTTTATTTGTTTATTTTCTATTGGTATAGTCAATAGAGTGTAAAGAAAGACCTCTGGAACACTGGGTTGTTGGTAGGTAGGAGGCAGATATATGTAATGCTGCACTCTGTAAATAAACCAAATAGCAAGACAAAAATTTGTGTCTAGCTTCATACTTCACCATCTGGCTTGGGATCCAATTAATCTCCAGGACCCAATGTTTAAATATGGGAGTAGGAATGGTGACTCTGGCTGCACAGTGTAACACTAGGTAATAATGCTGAGTCTTCATGTGAAACGTTTCTGTAGCCATGTGTTATAGCTCTGCATTAAAAAGAAGTGGTTCTGAAATGCCCAAGGTCCCTGATACACTGGGATGTGTCCGACAGTACATGGAGGCCAGTAATCAAGGTTCCCTTTGATGGTCTGTATGAACACAGTGTTTCCAATCCTTGTTGGACGTGTTCTTGGAGGCGTGATCACATGATGTCAGATTATGTGACACCTTGCTCACATCACATCTGATCACATGACACTTGCCCACAGTTTGCATCTGCCCCTAGGTCCTAGTGGTTGAGTGTCTCTGCTGGTGCTTTTGTGCCAGAAGCTGCTACCTGAAAGGTCCTGGAGAGAGCTGAAGAGAGTATGCAGGCTCTCCCAGCTTCATCACAACACTGCCGAGGAGATTGATCTGCAGCAGGTGCAGGAGATTCCTGGAAATCCAGGATGTTTGCTGACCCTATGTATTCAGGCTGCCAGTGGCTGGAAAGGAAGGATTGATTGAGTCCCTGCAGACAATCTTTATCGCCAGTTTTATTTTGGGTTATAACTGGTGGCTGGGCCTTCAGCTGCCTTGGCCCTCAGCTCTGGATTTCCCTCCCTAACCCTCTCTACCACTCTTTTCTCCTTTAAAACTCTCCTTAAAATGTACCTCTTTTACCAATCGTTTGGTCACCTGTCCTAATATCTGCTTATGTGGCTTGGTGTAAAATTATGTTTGATAGTGGGACGTTGCTGTTGCAACTATATGCCATACTAATGCTGATGGTGCCAGGTCAGGTTAAAATTGCCTGCAAGGACCCAGCAGACACGCGTATATCGCTGGCTCCTTGCAATTAGCTTAATCCCAAGTCATGACCTTCATCAGTGGCAGAATTGTAATCATCTACCTGCAGTGTTCTTCGCAGTTCCTGATAGCAGTGGTTGCTTACATCTGGAGTGCAGCTAGTGGAGCAACTCAAGCACATCTGTAGTCAACTGCACTGTTGTCATTTAAAAATACATCATGTCACTTCACATCGCAAATTACAAATGATGTTAACAACGTTTATCCAGTATTTTGAAGGCAGGATGTAACAGAGCAAGCTGAACACATTGAAAAATTCTTTCATTTAAAACCAACAGAATATGATACAGATAAGAGCTTACATCCATTTGATTAAAAAACAGGATGTTGACGTCATTTTAGTCAATATGTTGTTTATTAGTTTGGAATATGTAAACGATTATAGGATATCAAGGCTGTAGTTATACTTCAGATATCAGTTTGACTTATCAGATAATTCTATTGTGCCAGCAGAGTTGGATATTCAGTTAGCAGAGTTGTGTTCTCTGTGGGGTGGGGATGTTATAAGAGCTGCAGCTATATCACTGGTTCTATACAGTTCCAGTGCAGCAAGAGTGCCTGTAGAAGTGGCCTGATATATAGACATTCGTGTTCCAGAGTATGATCAGGATCTGACTCATGAGTTATACTGCCATTTTCATAATCTTTCCCCTCTCTATTTCTATTGCACTCTGTGATCTCTGACAGTGGCAATCGTGCCTTCAGCTGCCATGATTCTGAGCTCTGAAATACTCTCTCTGAACCTCTCTGACTTGAATTCTCTCCTCATTTAAGGTGTCCCTTAAAACCCATCTCTTTGACCAAGCTTTTGTTCATCTGCCATCTGCCCAATGTCTCCTTATGTGGCTCGGTGTCTAATTTTGTTTGATAATTGTTTCTGTGAAGCAGCTTGTGACATTTTAACACATTAAAGGCTCTATCGAAATGCAAGTCACTGCTTCGTATCAAGGTGATTTGGAAACCACTAGGCATCAATGCAAAATTGGCGAGTGTAATTTCAACCAAAGGAAAACTGCATACCTCCTTCCCTGAGATGAACTTGTTCAAAAATCTGTTTATAAATAATAATCGAGCATTTTTTCCTGGCTGATCCTTATGTGTTTGTGTTCTTATCTTGGGAGAGTTTGTGGAGTGTTTTGAATTTCTGTATGGTTTGATATTGAGGTGGTTTTACTTTACATTGCCTTAAAGTTGGTGCTGTGACATTCTGACTGGCATCACTGGATTCCCACAGGCACTGGAGAGCTGGCAGCAAGTCAGGAGGTTGTAGTTCAATTGAGTGGTGCCAAAGATGACATAAATCACCAAAGCAAAGCTAAAAAGGGCTTCTGAAAGCAATATAGAGTCTTGCGAAGGAATTCCAGCCTGCAACCGGCCTCCAGCCCTTCACAATGTGTAGTGTACCTCAATTTTACATTTTAAATGTCTATGTTACCATTTTGCTGCAGGTATCCCAGCATAAATGGTAATGATAGCGACTCAGCAGTATTACCTGGCCAGCACAGTGTTCTCTAAGAATATTTCGTCTGCAGAGGGTTAACAAGGAAGAATTTGCACAAAATATACACATATATACAATATAAACTATACAGTGCAATATACTATAAGTATATGATGATCTATAGTGTATAAAATGAATCTATATAATGTATTGTTTACCAATATAAATGATCCAATATTGGATCCTGACTTGGAAATATATCGCCGTTCTTTCACTGTCACTGGGTCAAAATCCTGGATCTCCCTTCCTAACAGCGCTGTGGGTATACCTACACCACGTGGACTGCAGCTGTTCAAGAAAGCAGCTCACCACCACCTTCTCAAGGGCAATTAGAGATGGGCAGTAAACGTTGACCTTGCCAGTGACACCCACATCCCGTGAATGAATATCATTTTAAAAAGTAACAATCGCAATAACCTGCACATATGAATTTCCTCCACATGCTATTTTAAGGAAGGTGTTACCTGTTTAAAAAAGTTTAAGTCCTTTTGTATAGTAACGGATAAGGCAATTTCATACAAACTTCTTTCCGACATTACAACAGTAACTTCACTTCAAAAATACTTCATTGGTTGTAAAGTGCTTTGGGATGTCCTGTGGCTGTGAAAAGTGTTGGTCATGTGTTTGTCATTGATATCAAATGACACAAAGTCTGTACTCCGCATCAAATAACTAAAGTTATACTCTTCATAATATATACTATATAACATGCACAGTACATAATATATTGTATATTATACAATAAACTATCCACATGAACAATTGAATATACAAAAGAAACACCTTCGTTATATAATAAATTGCATATTATTCCATGAATCTAATCAGGAATTCAGCCCTTATAAAAATCATTTGTGTTCCTTGTATCATATTATACACTGTGATATACACTGTTCAATATGATGAACAATACATATTTTTGTATTAAATGCAACTGTACACATTTCAATGACACCAGAAGAGCTGCATGGACTGAGAATTAGCTTAGAAAGAGAAATTGCACCAGGTCTGCAGGTTAAGTTTAGTTTGTGGTTGCTCGTGGCATTATAAGAGTTCATTCATCTTGCATTAACATCTATCTGCTCTATTTTCCCACACAGATGAAACCTCCTTAGAAGCTGGTATAAAGGTTCAGATTCATGGACAAAATGAGCCACCGTTCATCGATCAGCTGGGTTTTGGAGTGCCACCTGGATTTCAAACATTTGTTTCCTGTCAAGAACAGCGGGTATGAGGAAACAAGGTCAAACTGTGATTCTAGGCCTTTACTATTAACTAACATCATCTTAAAGCCACAGTGGCTTTGTTTAGGGCCATGTTGGTGTATACCAGCCCAGGTCGTTGCCAATAACAAGTAGCTGAAGGTCAGCAACCCACTGGAGCATTGCTACAAACCCATCCTCTTTTCCCAGAAGAAATGCTTTTGGTAACCAGATGTTACTACAGCACTGGATGTCACTGCACATCTATCGATGTTTCAGACCTGACCATTCCAAAGTTCTTACAAAGATCCCCACCCAAAATGTGGATCTGACTTTTCTGCTCTAGATGCTGATTGACCTGCTGTCTATCGCCAGTATTCTCTCTTCTGGTTTCCACTATTCGTGCTTTTCGTTTTTGTTTTGAACATACAGTTAATTCACATGTATTGAGTCTTTCAAAGAATTTAGTAATTCGATTTGAAGATTTTTTTGTGAAGGGGAGGAGAATGGATGCTTATCAAGGTGAGTGATGTCAGTACTGAGGCGTTGAACTTTAGCATAGTAACCGATTCACACCAGAGAAGACCTTTAGCCCACCTAGTCTACCTGTGCACAATATTCCATTCGGGCATTTGTAATAGCCCTGAATCCCACTTGTTCACAAGAACCCGTTTGCTTCTTTCTTGAAACCCAATAACGTTTCGCATTCTACCACTCCTGGAGGTAATCCACATACTTGCCACCCTTTCAGTAGATAATGTCCCTCCTCCATTTTCTATTTCTTGTAGCTGTACTTAATTTGTAAAGATGACCCCTTGTGCTTACACTTTGCACAGGGCAGATAAGCTTACTTGCACCTAATTTGTCCAAACTTTTCATCATTTTAATCACTTCTATCATATAGGGGCAGTTTGCAGATGAAGCAGAACTTGGAAATGTAGCAATACTGAGGATAATAGTAACAGACTTCAGCAGACGCTATTTAATGCAGCGAAGTCTGAAATGATATGTTTTGGGAGGAAGAATGAGGAGAGGATGAGCGGAGGAACAGAGAGAGCTGAGGGTGTCTGTACACAAATCTTTGAAGTTGGCAGGAAAAGTTAGTAAAGCTTTGAAAAGCATACAAGATCTTTGGTTTTATAAATAGAGGCACAGAGTACAAAAGCAAGGAAGTCACGCTAGACCTTTACAAAACACTGGTTAGGCCTTAGCTAGAGTATGAACATACGAACATAAGAATTAGGAGCAGAAGTAAGCTGATCTGATTGTAACCTCCACTCCACATTCCTGCCTACCCCTGATAAATTTTCACTGCCTTGCTTATCAAGAATTTATCTGCCTCTGCCTTAAAAATATTCAAAGACTCTGCTTCCACCACCTTTTGAGGAAGAGATTTCCAAAGACTCACGACCCTCTGAGAGAAAAATATTCTCCTCATCTCTGTCTTAAATGGGTGACCCCTTATTTTTAAACAGTGAGCCCTAGTTCTAGATTCTCCCAAAAGAGGAAACATCCTCTCCACATCCACCTTGTCAAGTTCCCTCAGTATCTTATATTTCAATCAAGTTGCCTCTTACTCTTCTAAACTCCAGCGAATACAAGCCTAACCTGACCTTTCCTCATAAGACACCTGCCCATTCCTGATATTAGTAAAGTAAACCTTCTCTGGACTGCTTCTAATGCATTTACATCCTTCCTTAAATAAGGAGATGAATACTGTACACAGTGCTCCAGATGTGATCTCATCAGTGACTAAATATAACTGAAACATAATCTCCCTACTTTTGTATTCAATCTCCCTAGCAATAAATGATAACATTCTGGTAGCTTTCCTAATTACTTGCTGTACCTGCATACTAACTTTTGCTATTCATGCACTAGGGCACCCAGATCCCTCTGCATCTCAGAGCTTTGCAGCCTCTAACCATTTAGATAATATGCTTCTTTTTCATTTTTCCTGCCAAAATGGACAATTTCACATTTTCCCACATTATACTCCATTTGCCAGATATTTGCTCACTCACTTAACCTATCTGTGTCACTTTGTGGCCTCCTTATGTCCTCTTACTTTCCTACCTGTCTTTGTATCATCAGCAAATTTAGCAACCATACCTTCAGTCCCTTCATCCAAGTCACTTATATCGATTGTGAAAAGCTGAGGCCCCAGCACTGATCCCTGTGGCACACCACTCATCACATCCTGCCAACCAGAAAAAGACTCTTTCATGCCTATTCTCTGTTTCCTGTGAGCTAGCCAATCTTCTATCCATGCCCCTACACCATGAGCTTTTATTTATTGCAATAACCTTTGATGTGGCACCTTATCAAATGCCTTCTGGAAATCTAAGTTCAGTACATCCACCGGTTCCCCTTTATCCACAGCACATGTTACTTCTTCAAAGAACTCCAGTAAATTGGTTAAACATGATTTCCCTTTTACAAAACTATGTTGACTCTGTCTGATTACCTTGAATTTTTCTCGGTGCCCTGATATAACATCTTTAATAATGGCTTCTAACATGTTCCCCATGACAGATGTTAAGCCAACTGGCCTATAGTTTCCTGTTTTCTGTCTCCCTCTCTTTTTGAATAAAGGAGTTGTATTCACTATTTTCCAATCTAATGGAACCTTCCTTAAATCTAGGGAGTTTTGGAAAATTAAAACAAACGCATTAACTATCTCACTAGCCACTTCTTTTAGGACCCTAGGATGAAGTCCATCAGGACCTCGTGATTTGTCAGCCCACAGCTCCAACAATTTGCTCAATACCACTTCCCCGGTGATTGTAATTTTCCTGAGTTCCTCTCTCTCTTCCATTTCCTGATTTAGAGCTATTTCTGGGATATTAATTGTATCCTCTATAGAGAAGACCAATGCAAAATACCAGTTCAATCCATCTGCCATCTCCTTATTTTCCATTATTAATTCCCCAGACTCACTTTCTATAGGAAACACTCACTTTGTTAACTCTTTTCTTTTTTAACTATCGATAGATTTTGTGACCAATTCTGGGCACTGCACTTTAGCAAGGATGTTACAGCCTTGGAGAGGAGATTTATCAGAATAATACCAGGGATGAAGGACTTCAGTTATATGGAGAGACTGGAGAAGCTGTAATTGTTCTCGTTAGAGTACAGACTGTTAAGGGGAGATTTAATAGAGATTTTTTAAATTGTGAGGCGTTTTGACAGAGTAAATAAGGAGAAACTGTTTCCACTGGTGGAAGGGTCAATAACCAGAGAACACTGATTTAAGATAATTGGCAAAAGAGCCAGACAAGAGCTGAATAGAATATTTTTTACACAATAAGTTGTTACAATCTAGAATGCGCTGCGTGAAAGGGTGGTGGAAACAGATTCAATAGTAACTTTTCAAAAGAAATTGGATATATACTTGAAGGGGAAATAGTTGCAGAGCTGTGGGTGAGGAGCAGAGGAACAGGACTAATTGAATAGGTCCTTCAACGAGCCAGCACAGGTACAATGGGCCAAATGACCATCTTCCATGCAGTAGCATTTTGTGATGATTCAGTGAAATCCCCACCTTTTTTCAAGAGAGAAT
Organism: Carcharodon carcharias; assembly: GCF_017639515.1. Taxonomy (NCBI): domain Eukaryota; kingdom Metazoa; phylum Chordata; class Chondrichthyes; order Lamniformes; family Lamnidae; genus Carcharodon; species Carcharodon carcharias. Next base: position 17,587,260 of record NC_054507.1, on the reverse strand, counting down.
AGACCTGGGCAGTCAGACTTGCTTTGTAAGCTATTCCCTAAAGCAATTAATTGTATGGGCCTTCTCTGTGCTCAGTTCTGTCTTTACAGCTTCATGTCCAGTTTCAGCATCAAGCATACCTTGACTAAGCCTAGTATGGTGTAAGGCAGTGCTCTCTTGAGGCTGCTTAGAAGGTACATTGTTAAGGAAATCTTGAGGGGGCTTTTCCCTTCATCTGCCTATGGGGGTGCTTGATACCGAAACTCAGATTTTCTTTTCCCTTCCAGTCGCGCACATTTAAAACAGGAGAATCTGTGAGCAACCAAATGGAACATATGAGTGGTCAAAGTAGGAAAAGGTTCCATTTTCCAAGATAGAGATCGCTTGTGAGTTCACGTATTCCAGTTAGAATGATAAATGCTTGCATAATGGAGGTGAATGATGATTCACACACCCACTCTATCCATGTCACAAGTTGGAACTGGGGGATTGGAAGGGAATTCTTTTTTTGTATGGGCACCATTGCACTTCCACTTCCCTAAAAATGGGTCACAATATGAACTGTCGCTACACAGCTCTGTGAATCAAATCATAGAGTCATAGAATGATTCAGCATAGAAGGAGGTCATTCAGCCCATCATGCCTGTGCTGGCTCTTTAAAACAGCTATCCAATTAATCCCAATCCCCTGCTCTTTTCCTGTGGCCTGGTAATTTTTCTTCCCTTAAATATTTATCTCATGCTCTTTTGAAAGTTACTATTGAATACGGAGAGAGAGAGCATTACAACTGGGTCCCAGCATCTTGCTACATTGGTACAGCAACTGGGATCACCACTGAACAGAAAACGTGTGAGTACAGTTCATCCGGTTGCCTCTCCAAGCTGTATACATGCAGTGTCACAGTGTCCTTCCCTGAGGTACAGTTTTATGGGAGCCAGTTTCCCTGTGGTACCTCACCCCAGTGCCTATTGTTAAAGTGCCAGTCTGGGCACTGAGTGTCAGGTTATTTGCTCATGGAGGCAGCGCTGAAAAGGCCATCATAGTTGTGCTCTGTTTTTGCCCAACATCCACACTCAGGTGGTTCCCAATAGGTTTTGCATGGCTAGAACTGCCCCACCCACACAGGATGCAGTGAGACCAACAGCAGCGCCCCTCCTGGCACCCTTGAAATGATGTAACTCCAAATAGTCCAAAAGCCCCACGGTGTTGTATGATGTGCCTGCATGCCATTGTAATGTAAAGGTGCTCGGCAGAGCAATGGTTAATGTGGGACTGGAGAATAGCCACCCATGGTATGATGTATAGAGTCACATGGAAATAGACTAAGAGAACAGTCTGGAGAGAACACTCTGGAACCAGCCTGCATGAAGATAACAGCACCATGCATGACAGTAACCCAAGACCAACAATAAAGGGTTCATTTTTAAATATAGAAGTCTCAAGATCTCATCAATGAGACATCTAAAGAATCCATATTACAACACACAGGGAGGCAAGTTTAGTTTGAAAGTAAAATGTCTTTTATCTTGTTACAGCCTCTTGCATGTGTTCCAGCCATTTAATGCCCAACAAATGCCTTGTGCAATTCACACTGATGTACAAAATGTCATTCTATTTTTCACTGGCCGTTCATCCAACTCTTGACAAATTGTATATGGAATCAAGAAATCTGAAGGCGTTCCATCAACACCAGGTCCTACGGTATAATGACTTTTTAAAAATATGTTTTATTAAAATGCCTTCTCAATAAATCCCTACTTTTATGTTCTTCTTGTTCTCAGCTAATATACTTACCTCCTCCCTGGGGGGACTGCAAATCTACTCCAATGGACTCAGACTTCTTCGACACTTACAGTATCACTGCTTGTAGAATTGACTGTGAAACTCGGTACCTGGTTGAAAACTGTAACTGCCGGATGGTACACATGCCAGGTGAGTTGCCATTTAAATATGATTCAGTGGGGTTGGAGAACAAGTGTCCTCATAATTGATATAAACTTGTATTTTTTATTTGGAAAATTACATTGAAAGGAATTATGACAAGGAGTTAATCTAATCTAACACTCAGTATTGTGTCTCAGTCTTCCTTTCCTCCCACACTAAAATCTTCTGAAGCCCGAGCTTTATCACCACATTCTGATTTACCTCATCTCCTTTTCTCTTTTTAACTCCAGCACTCGCCATTAACCTCACCTGGCAGTTTTGATGCTTGAGAATTAGCAGGTCAGGTCATAGGGTGGTAATGAAATAAACTTCAACTCACAACCGAGCTATCTCCAGTACCTCCCGCTCATTGTGCCTTGTGACATCCGTTCACAACCTACCCGTCCTGGGATGTTCTGTCAGATTGGATTATGGGGGGAAGGAAGACAGACAGGGAGAGGCAAGTGGCGGAAAGAGGGAGAGAGGCTGAGAGAGGGAGAGAGGTGAGAGGCAGAGAGAGGGAGAGGGGAGACAGGCAGGAGGCGGAGAGAGCAAGAGAGGTGGAGAGAGGCAGCGAGAGGGAGAGAGATGAGAGGCAGAGAGAGGGAGAGAAGCAGAGAGGGAGAGAGGTGAGAGGCAGAGAGAGGGAGAGAGATGAGACATGGAGAGAGGTGGAGAGTTTGAGAGGGAGAGAGGCAGAGGGGAGGAGAGAAACAGGGGAGTAGAGGGAGAGGGGGAGGAGGAGAAAAGAGGGGAGAGGCAGAGAGAGACAGACAGCAGGAGAGAGAGAGTGAAAGAGAACAAGACCAAAATAAAATCCCTTCATATAATTTTCAGCATACTGTTGACATACTTTGTCTTACTGCTATATCACCGTCCTTTCCTAGTAGCCTGCCCCATAAATTAATTCTGTCACCCTTGAGAGAAAATTCTTTAGCATAAAGATATAGCAGAGAAAGTGTCATTTTCTCTGTCATTTCCTTGCTTGCCAGCACTAAAACATCAGACATTGAACACAGCAGTGGAGCATTATTTACCATTAAGGATGGTGTTAATGGATTGAATCTCCCCCAGTTTATACAATGAAGAGCATTTTGATGGGTCACAACAGCAGGGCCTTCATAAATGGATGAACATTTTTTGAGTCCCTTTACAATGACACAGGCTAAGATATTATAGCTGTCTCAGTTTCTCTGCCACCTTCTGAGTTTGCGAAATAGGCTGGCACAACAGTAAGAAGGATCTGGAATCTACACACTTCAGCTGGTAATGGCACTAAGCATTCTAGGTGATATGAAGTCATTGTTATCTAGGTGGCTGAGGGTGGGGGGAGCTGGCAGGGGAGCAGAAGGAATTTTGTGATGGGACCATTCATTGCCCTGGGTGCAAATTCCACAGGAAGTGAGGAGCAGGTGCAAGACACCTTTCCATGGTGCCATCACTAGAGCAGGCAGGGACTGGCGTGATGCCTTCTGAATTTTCATTATCTCTGCCCCAGTTGCTGATCACACCAGAACCCTCAGATAAAGGCTATATAATGATACTGATTTGGGAGGCAACCTTATAATCTTCATTTGAAGTAATTTGAGAAAAGAACCAGAGATGGCTTGAGGAGGGTGAGGGGTAAAAGTTATACAGTAAGTTGTTATGATCTGAAATGCATTGCCTGAAAGGGTAGTGGAAGCAGATTCAGTTGTAAATTGCAAAAAGGGAATTGGATAAATACATGAAGGGGAACAGAATTGCAGAGCTGTGGGGAGAAAGTGGGACAGTGGAACTAATTGAACAGCTCTTTCAAAGGGCCAGCACACACATGATGGGCCAAATGGCCTCTTTCTGTTCTGTATCATTCTGCGATTCTATGATAATAAGGCAGACCTTTGGCCTCACAGGGCAATATTTCTGGGTTTGTGCCAATCTGACAGTGCCTTTCAGTACGATCAGGGTGAGCGAGTGGAATAGTTGTATTATGTTGCAAGCAGCATGGTATTCATCATTGACTGAGGTTTACTTGCTGAAGATGTGTTACAATAATCCCCATTGAAGAGGATGAGGATAACACAAAGCCCCTACTTTATGGCAGCCTGTTCCCAAAGGTACAGCAGATGTGCATGAATTTCTCCCCTTGAAACCCCCAACTGGTCCATTCTGCCCAGAGAAGGACTGAATTTGGATATTTGAAAACACAACTGAACTAAAGTTTTCTGGTGATTCTCCTTTTTTCAAAAAATATGAAAGATTGTATTTTTGAGGGGGGCTTTTTAAATAAACGAACAATGGTTTCAATCTTGAGTGTTGAGCATTTGCTTTTATTAATGCAAAAGTACATTTAATGTGATGCACTACATAGAAATCTATAGAATTTACAGTACTGAAGCAGGCCAATTTGGCCCAACATATCCGTGCCATGTTGATGCTCCGTGTGAGAGTCCTCCCATCCTGCTCCTCCTGCCCAACCAACATATCCTTGTATTCCTTTCTCCCTCATGTGCTTGTCCAGCTTCCCCTTCAATACATAAACATACTAGAGGAACGGGCTGTTTCGTATGCATTGCTGCTAACTCGGGCCCTATTGTAAAACGTAGCAATGGAGGATTCCTCACGGTCTGTTTGACGGGCAATTCCACTGGCTGTGTAACTTTTTTGGCTGACCCAGATGGTTCCACCTGTGTGCCAAGAGTACCCTGTCCTATTTCAGCTGCGCAGCCAGCATGCCTTCGGATGCTTCTTCTGCCACTTGCCTAGAAGCAGGTGATGCCAATGGACTGGCAGCAATTCAGCAGCCAGCCACCTATCCCTGTGTTTCTGTGTATCTGCTACCAAAAGAGACTGTCCTAATGACAGCCACTGATCTCTGTGAGCAGAAACCTTTCAATTGCTAACGGATCTCTCAATTCTTCCTTCGTGTGAGCTTGAGCATGTTTCCAAGCACCTCAAAAGCTGCCTTTATTAGGCTTGATATGTAGCTCTCAACACCTTGGTATCTTCAATGGAAGTATTTCTGAAAGACATGAGGAAACTCAATTTTTACGCAGACAGTTGTGATCTGGAACACACTGCCTGATAGGTTGGTGGAAACAGATTCAATCGTAACCTTCAAAAGGGCACTGGACGAATACTGGAAGGGGGAGAATTTTCAGGGCTATGGGGAAAGATCAGGGAGGAGTGAGACAATTTGGATAGCTCTTTCAAAGAGCTGCCACAGACACACTGGGCTGAATGGCCTCATTTTGCACTGTATCATTCTATCACTCTCTAAACAATACTCACCACCTGTGTGTCAGATGTCTCCACTGAAGATGGCATTGATGGATCTTCCTGCTTAGTGAAGGTTCACCATATTGCCCAACAGCTCTACCCGCAACAGTTTGAATTGTTTTGTGCAGTAAGACAAGTGAACTGTTCCCAGGTTCACTTTCATCCTCCACATTCATGCCCTACTATTGCTCGACACCAGCCCTGTCTCTCTTTCCACACCTTTGCTCCTCCTTTGCCCATGATTAACCCAGTGTTCCCTCTTGACTAAGACCTTCTAATGTGTGAGTACCTGTGTCAAGCAAATGTAGATGATCCTAGGCATGAGGTGAGCATTTAAGTCCTTTAACACCAGCATCCTTGTCCTCGACTTGTGAACTTTTATATTAAAAAAAGTGCAGGATGAGCTCTTACAATGTAATAAAATCAAAGCATTTTTATCTAAGATTTAGTATGGTGTTGACTTTAATTCTGCATAGCATACAAGGTGGTAAAAAAATCTAGCTTCACTCATTGAAATCATGTTTTAACTGATATAATTGCTTTAATTAGATTTCACCAGCAAATTCAATAGAGTTGCCTCGCAAAAACTTTGATTGTGGGTTGCAAGAGGTAAGATATTTCTTACACACTGGAACTGACCAGGTGTGCTGCAAGTGGTCCTTTCTCCAGTCCATACATTCCTGTGCACACTACCTAAATGCATCAAGCATCAGAGCACCATTTTCTCCTGCAAGTCCAGCAATCAATTCTAGAACCATTTTACTTGCTTGACTCCCAGAAAGTGGTTTACCTTGCTAACAGATTAATGTAATAAAAACAGCAAATGCTGGAAAAACTCAACAGGCCTGACAGCATCTGTGGAAAGAGAAACAGTTAACATTTTGAGTCTGTATGATACGGACTTGAAACGTTAACTCTGTTTCTCTCTCCACAGATGCTGTCAGACCTGCTGAGTTTTTCCAGTGTTTTCTGTTTTTATTTCAGGTTTCCGGCAGTATCCACAGTATTTTGCTTTTATCTAATGGATTAACATGTTTGATCGAGATTGGGGCAAATTAAACAATTAATCACACTGCGGAGAGCTTGATGATGCATTGTTCTGAGAGAGCATTAACCCCACTCTCAATTAGCCAGAGGGATCTGTGTAAAGGAACAGCAGCGAATCACACATTGAAAAATCCGTGATAGGTTCTGTGGATTTGCTGGCAAAAATTGAATAACCATTGCAGAGCTGGTCAGCGACAGAAAACAAATGATTGCCCAGATTGTGGCCATTTGCTAGAGCTTATCTAATTTTGCATCTCCTAAGTCATCATCCATCACGGCCATAACTTTTATTTGCAAAGAGGGATTGGGCACATGCTCCTTACACTGTTAATATGTATTTCTACCTCAGAAAATTATTTCTTCTGGTCCATGCAACTCAGTTATCTGTTTCCAAATCAAACTGGGTGCAACTGTTGATTAGATTTCGTGGTACTTTTTAATGGCTATTAAAAAGAACAAATAAAGAGAACAGATACTTCTTTCACATCTGTCCATGATGAGGTTGTGGCAGCACAATTCAGGCTGCGCTGGGGCCAAACAAATGGCTCTCCTGATCACTGTTTCAATCAGGATGACCTTGGAGCTTGCACTAATCTCGTCCTGAACATCTTGGATAGTAAATCTTTTTTGTGACTCTAGTGGATCACCTGTGGCTTTCCGCAAGGGTGATCTGCAGCATCATTGTGATGTCCAGGGACTGATGAGGCTACAGGGATAGAGCGGGTGAGTGAGACTGGCTGGACTGCTTCACCTGGAGAACTGGCATGGACTCAATAGGCCAAAGGGCCTCCTTCTGTGTCATTAATGACTCTATGGCTCTCTAAATAAATGACTTTAATCTGCCCTGTGCCTTTTTGGCCACTGCTCCGAAGAAGTAAATCCAGGAAATGATAGCTGCCTTATAAACTATTTGAGGGACATTTTAACCTGCTGTAAACTTCAGGTTCCAGATCAATGATTGGCTTTTGTTCCCTTTATTTAAAGATGGTTATGCATTTGCAACAGTGTGAAATGTGACATCTGAATTGCAACATGAGACCTTTATGTTTATACGTTTTGTTGATATTACGGCTCATAAAGGTGAGGGATATCAGTGTTGTCAAATATAGGCGGGGGTGGTGTGAAAGGAACATTATTGACATCTCCAGGTGGGCTCGGTATGAGCAAGCAAAGCTCCCTTCTTTCTGCTGCAATCTTGTCCCCAACCTCAATGCACCATCTTTAACTGACTCTTGCATTCTCTCTGTGGAAGGCTTTCAATTTGTGCTGAATAGAACCATAGAACACTACAGCACAGAAAACAGGCCATTCGGCCCTTCTAGTCTGTGCCGAAATATTTTTCCGCTAGTCCCATTGACCTGCACCTAGTCCATAACCCTCCAGACCTATAGAACCATAGAACACTACAGCACAGAAAACAGAATGGGTAATCTTGGGACATGGACTTATACTTTAAGTAGCCGGGTTGAAACTGCCCCCAAACCCATTTTCTAATGAAGTTTGAAAACAGAGCTTCTCCCTGCATCTAACTTTTGTGGTGTTGATGCTCATACTGGGTACCAGAAGTGGACAAAATGTCCCTTTCACTGGTACTAATAATCCCCACGTTGATAAATGTGCAAATTGACTAACAATATAAACTGGTCGAATGGGAGAGTGGGGCAGAGGTAAGTTCCATTAAAATTTCAAGCACCACAGACCACTTACTCAAAGTCAATCCGACCACAGAGATGCAGAGTACAGGTTAAAGGAAGAGTGATAGAAGGGTAAATGTGTATAAGAATGGTACAAACAAAGACCATTTAGCCCATTCTCTTCACAAATCAAATACAGTCCAATCCATCATGGACCCAATCACAGTCCATGAAATTTCTCACCATCTCCAAAGATGACTTAGAGGCTTTCCTGCATCTAGTGACACGAGGCAGACAAAGCATGTGCTTATGCCTGTTTCCATTGCTAGCTTTTCTTGGAATAGGTGGCTAGCCTGTCACCAGACCCTATAGCTTGAGGGGTGACACTCTGCATCAAGCATGGCTGACCAGGAGACTCTCCCACTCTTACCACCTGCCATAGACATATTGGAAAGATTTACAGGTTGATAATCAACCTGTTTGGCCACATTATGAACGCTTCTTCCATGGCCGTCAAGTCCTGGAGTGCGACTCTAACCTGGAACTTCTGGCTTAGAGGCAGGGACACTACCCGCTGCGCCACAAGACCTCCCTCCAAAGATGAAGCAAATGTAAAACCCTACACCGCTCATTTGACCACACATCCTTTACAGGATCAAAACATATGACAGCCAACTTCCATGGCGCAAAAAATACATGAGCCAGTTTTTTCAAAGTCAAGAGATTTATGGTCATTCAAGGATGATAATATTAATGTGAAAACCAGTCAATAAAGCTCTATTTTATTACTTACCAAATGAAGCTTGCTGGATGCTATAATTGATTTGAATTCGGACAGAAATGCATTAGTTTAGAATCCGCACCTGTGACCCTCAAGCAAATCACCAAGAAAACCATTATCACATAAGCAATCACACTCAAATGGAATAACCTTATTGCCAGGAACAACTGTACTGTTACAGAGAAATGCAGGGAATAATTCATGGCATCAACCCCCAACTCCTACTCTTGGATCTGATTTGTCAGACAGTTTGTCCAACATCCAGCGCTGGATGAGCGGAAATTTCCTCCAAGTAAATGCTGGGAAGATCAAAGTCATTGTCTTCAGTCTTTGTCACAAACTCCATTCCCTAACCATCAACTCCATTCCTCTCCCACGCTACTGTCTGAACCATGGGCCAGGATATTTAGGTCGGCGAACAGGGGGCGGGGCCCACTCGCCGACACGTAAAATGACACAAGATGACATCAGGCAGAACTCCTGACATCACCCCGCGTCATTTCCATTTTCAGGTTGGCAGCCGAATCAGCTGTGCGCCTGCCGATCTGTCAACGGCCCATTGAGGCCATTTAAAAAGTAAATAAAATAATTACTGGATCTGCCTTTCCAACCTTAAGAACATTGTTGTGTTCGCTCCAACCCTTTTCACTCTTCTTGGATTATTTCTCCCCTATGTGGGGAGGATCCTCCAATAACACTCTCACACTCTTGGACAGGATCCAAGAAAACGCTTATCACCTGATAGCTAAACCTTCTCTCACCCCATTCCAGCCTCCAGCCTTTTCTGTGTTGCAATGTTCCTTTCTTGTCTCTCTCATTCTCTTTCATTGATGCAACTGTGTCACTAATCAAGACACATTGCACCCTATCCCACCATTAACTCATTCTGTCTCCAGGACTCAAAGCTGCGCATTTTCTTTGCTCTCTAGTGTCTCCTTCCTAACCTGCAGTATTTTAAAAGCCGTCTAAGCACCACAACCTGATTCAGTTCATGTTTTTTCCTACACTAGGTGATATCTGCAGTACAAGTCCTGGCCCTTCTGAATAAGAGAAAACTTCGCCCCAAGACTCTGCAATGGCCTTACCCCAGAATATTGTATTTAAAGTCATGGATAGCAAATTGAAGACAGGGTACCAATGGGATGACCACTTTCAAGTTCAGAAGTGCTTGGATCCGTCCAGATTTTTGTTATTTGCTGAAGTCAATGCAGTTAGGTAGAGTAGTTTAGTGGTTATGTTACTAACAATCCCACTGAAGGTGAGTTTAAATCTCACCATGTTAGTTTGAATTCAGTTTTGTTAAAAATAATTGGGGTAAAAAGAGCTAGCATCAGTAAAAGTGACCATGAAGCTGTTGGATCATTGTAAAAACTCATCTGGTTCACTAATGCCCTTTAGGGAGGCAATCTGCCATCCTTACCTGATCTGGCCTACATGTGGCTCCAGACCCACAAAAATGTGGTTGACTCTTAGCTGCCCCTGAAGTAGCCTAGCAAGCTGCTCAGTTGTATCAAACTGCTATTAAGAATAACAATCCATGTTACAAAAAAAGGATATAGAGGCACTGAAGAAAGTGGAAAAAAGATTTACAAGTATGATATCAGAACTATCAGAAAAGACTGGACAGGCTAGGGCTCTTTTCTCAAGAAAAGAGAGGCGGTGGGGGGTGGTATTGGGGACACCTTTAAAATTACAGATAGAGAAGATTCTTCCACTTGGTGGTGAGACCAGTCACAGTTCTCAGCAGAAGGCCACTCACAGGCCACTTGCATAGACCCACTATGAAAATTTGATGTTCATGTTTACCTTTAAATGATTATAATTTTTCCCCTTTTGTAAAATCAAACATTGCCTAGGTTTGAAATTCTGGTTGGTCCTGCTTTAACACATAAGCAATCATTGAACAAAAATACTGTTTGCTGCATATTCTTTCAAGTGAAAGATGGATCTTTTTATGGCTGGGACAGAGCTCACCTCATATAAAAAGGTGGGTTGGTACTGCGTAGCCTTATCAGGGCCAGAGTGATCTCTCAGACTAGATGGCATTGCATAAGGGGCTCGGAGAGGAATTTTCCAGATTTTCTTCTCCACCAAACTAGCCTAAGGGTGGAACTTTCTGTCCCTGTTGGCGTCAGACGTCATGGTGGACGTGAACAGACAATATCGGGAGGAGGCCAAAAGTCGTTTTCACACCATCATGAAACCAGTTTGCGATCGTCCGCTCCTCTCGTCAATGGTGGGCCTCCTTTCCCATCGCCGTATGTCAGGAACATCATTTTAATGCATAATTATAAGCCCTGCTCGCCGGAATCACCCCTGCCAGATCAAAACATGCCGGTGCAGAACACATCTTGTCAAGTGTGACGCCCAGAAGTTGAGACTTACCATTAGGGCCTTGCTCACGTTGCGGACTTCCGAGAAGCAGAAGATGCTGGAGCCCTTTAGCTACTGGACCCTGGAGGAATATGTGCATTGCACGCTGAGTGGATTCTCACGGACATGGCTCCACCATGAAGCAGCTCACGGAAGGTGGAAAATCACCGTTGATGTCAGGGGTCTGCTTCAGGAAATCAGTGTCTTGGCTATGGTCTGCTACAGATGATCATCGAGGGGGTGGAAAGGAAGGTCCAGCTGCGAGTGGGAGAGGAAGGTGTACCGGGGGGGTGGGAGAGGAAGGTTTAGGTTTGATCTGGAGGAGGAAGGAGTTTGGAGGATGGGAATGAGTCCGGGGGGGAGCAAGGAGCATGGGTGGAGGAAGGAGTAAGGGGACAGGAAGGAATAAGGGGGGAGAAAGGAATAATGGATTGGGGGGGTTGAAGGATGTCTGGGTGAACATGCAAGGGAGGGGTCTGTGGAGTCAATGACTGCCTCCTGGGGAGTGAAATGAGGGTGGGCATGGTAGGAGGGAATGGTGAGTGTGAGAGGGGGCAGAGGGAGCTAGAAGGGTGAGGGTGCGACGGTAGCGATAGAAGGGACGGCAAGGGAGGTTGGTGGGGGCTTGGAGGCAGGCATGGACCATGCGGGTGGGAAGGGGGAGGTCGGGGAGGTCCGTGTGGATGGGGGTGGGATTCTCAGGAAGGTAGGGAACGTGCACATTCACCTGGACATCCCGGAATGACAAGGGTTCGGGCTGATAGGTGACAGTGAGGAGGTAGAAGGTAATGCCGGGGAGCGGGGGGGGGTGGGGGGTGGGGGGTCAACAGTGATGAGGGAAAGGACATGGGCGACTGGGGGAGGGGAAGGTCGGGAGAGCTAAAGACATATTTCACTCCAACCATCTCGCAAAATCAAAAGTGGGCGGAGCCTCGTGTTGGACGGGAACAAGTGCTGCATGGGAGTGTGGTCAGTGGGCGGGCGGAGATGTAGGGCAGCTCAGGTGGACAACTGAAAGGGAACCCCAGCAGGCAGCATTGAAAATGCTCGGGACAGTGAGGTGAGTGTGATGAAGGAAGGATCCACGTGTGTGGAAGAGGCTTACACAAGACTCTGAAAGGCCCTGCCACACACACACTTCTCCCTCCAGACTCACTGGCGGGCGGTCTGCGTGCAGCTGAACTGCTAGTGGGCGAGGGGGTGGGGGGGCGGGCAGGCGGTAGTGGTGGGGGAGCATGCAGGGGGAGGACTTGCAGAGCCTGTCAATGAAGCTGAAAGACACCATTACACGTTATTCAGTGAAAGTGAATATATTTTCAGATTATAAAATGACAAAATGTGTTCACCTGAGTAACCACTTGTGTTCAGAAATTCTTAACTTTTCTAGACCTACCACTTCTTCTAGGTGCTGCCCTGACATCCGCCGCAGGGGTGGAGACAGCCTGTGTAATGGTTGGCCCTGTTGCCTCTAATGACTTTGGCGTGTGTCCTCTGGAGAGCCGAGGCCTTGAGGGCCCTGACTTGCTTTGACCGTCCTCCTGTGGGCCAGCTTCTCCCTCTGCGGTGACAGAGGATGAGGTTGAGGGGGTCACAGACAAAGGGGACTCAGAGGGAGAGGGCAGCCTCTGAGATTCCTGAGTGGATGACCCAGGGGTGTCCAGCTGCCATTCTTCCTCCCTTCGGGTGCGTGGGGGTCCCAGTCTGGCACCTTGAGGGGAAGGAGCATCCAAAGGGACTTCGAGGTGCCCTATTTCCTTCTTGTGTTGCCACTGCAGGAACTCACCCATGGCTACCATGATGGAGTGCAGGTCTGCACACATCTTCATGTTCTGCTGGACCAGGGTCTCCATTGGGTCCACCATCCTTCCCATGGAGACCTCCATACGCACACATGGGCAGCACTTCATCAGAGAGCAGGGGGACCCACTCCTCTGACTCGCGAGCCAGTCTGTTGTGGGCTTCCAATAGCTCTACGTGATGTTCCCCCGCTTTCTGATGACTCTCCACGTTGAGTTGGAAGGCCAAATCTAGAGGCTTGTCATCTGACTCAGGCCTCACAGATGCTTCTTCCCCAGCAGTTCTCTAAGTGCCAGGGAGCTCGGCTGAACCTGCCTCTTCCTGCTGCGGACATGTGTCCGTGCAGTGACCACCAGACTGTGAACCTGAGCCTGCTCTAGATCTAGGTCCCACTGAGATGTGTCTCTGCGCTGGTGGAGGGTGTGGGTAAGTGCTGTGACGGGTCTTCCAGGCTGCTTATTTCCAGCTCTTCAATGGAGGAGGTGTCCTCTTGGCTGGAGGTGAGGATGTGGATGGAGCTGAGGGACTGACTGGCTGAGGGTGTCGGTCGCTTGGCAGAGTTCCCTGTGAACCAAAGTAGAGATAATTAGTGCACAGCAGCAGAGTCTGAAGCAGGAGAGAGAGCACTCACAGTTACATTGAGAGAGGGATGATGTGGTGCAGGATCCTCACGTGGGTGTTCACCACCGATCTCACCATCACCACAGGCACTGTCCACATCCTCACCAGTCAGTGCGATGGCTCACTCCTCAAAGTGAGTGAGGGGCCTAATGTGGGCCACTCCACCCCCAGTCTGGGACCTCTCGCTGCACGAAAACAGATGGAGCGTGTGTGAGCAGGACACATGGCACTGAGTGGAATGTTTGTGTGGTGAGCGGAGCCATGGATGGGATGAGGACATGAGCTCCAGAGGGTATGAGCCTGATGAAGATGTTAGTATATGTGTGAGAGTTAGTGGTGTTGTCCCTTGAGGTGTGAGATCCCTGTGGATGTGTGATGGGCTTGTGAGTTGAGAGTGATGAGAAGAATGACTTACCCTGGCGGAACAGATGAGACCATTCATCCTCTTTTGGCCCTTGGTGGCTATCCTCTTTGTCAGGTTATTGGCACTGACCACTGCTGCCACCGCCTCCCATGCTGGATTGGTGACCTTGCTTGCTGGCCTTTGCCCAGAGCAGGGGTAGAGGACATGGTGGTGGGCCTCCACTGTGTCCAGTAGGCACTTCAGGGAGGTGTCGCTAAATCTGGGGGCAGCATGAGTCCTCCTTTTGGCAGCCATCAGTTCCCAGCAGCTTCCTATCCCTTGAAGAGTGCGGGCTCTTTGCAAGGGCGGCCTTTAAATATGGCGCCTGGTTTACTGAAGGCCTGAGGTGATGGTGAGCCAGGCGAATCAGAGGGTGCCCCGGTGTGTTTCCCAGGAATGCATAATTAATGAGGTGAGATTGGGACGATAGGGCGCAAAAACCCACCATTGAGGCCAGTGGGTAAAATGTCCTTTTTCCCGCCTGCTACCACACTTAGTGCGAATCTGGGACAATTCGACCCTAGGGTTTTTATCTGCTTTCTCACTTCTGCTGGGACATCACATGGTCTCTGGTGGGGTGGGGATTGTACATATTGTGATGCACAATGTCGGGTACAAGATGGAACGGGTTGGGAGGAGCTAGGGTCGTTTTCTATCCAGCATTGTTCGTAAGTTCATATATTGCAAAATTGCACACTCCCAGCCAATTACCTTCGACAAGATGTAGAATAGGTAGAGATCCCTCGTGGCAGAGCACTGGCAAATATCATGTTCCCTTCTGCACGTTTGCACCCATTTTCGGGGAATGTAGCATTTAAAACCCTGTAGCAGCACCTTAAAAAGGTGTGCTTTGGAGTGGAGGTTTGCAAACAAGGGACGTTGCAATAGGAAAATGCCAGCAGCAGTCAAAGCACTGACATTGCAATGGCAATCCTCTTGGAACAAGTGAGACAGAGAAGGCTGACACGGTTTGGTACGCCAGGCACTGTAACTACAGATAAGCAACACACGTGCTCAGGAGGAGATGCTGAGCCTGACACTCATAGACGACCTGACAGACAGTGTGCAAAAGGTTTGGCGGATTTCATCCAGATCAGCCAAGGTAGGACTTCCCACCATGTTTTGCTTTCAATTAGCTATTCAAAATGCACGTGTTTCTTCCTCCTCACACAATCTCACCATACTTTGAAGCATGACCATGTACGACCATAATGAAGCAGAGCAGAAGGTCACACCAGAAGCTTACACCTTGATGAGTTTTCCTGCAATCACATCCTTAAAGGGATTCACCCAGAACCAACCCTTCTGCCTCAATGCAGCTGAATGATGCAATACTTATGCAGTCGCATGCAATATGGGCTATTCAATGACCCTTATATATTACTATTGGCCCTCTTGGCTCTTTGAAGTTTTCACCTTTGCTTTCATAACTGGAGAGAATAACCCCAAACAGGAATAGCCCCCCACCCACTGTCTTTCAAAGTCTCAGTTGATCTTGAGGAGGCCACCCTCCAGATCACTGGGTGAGTCACTGGTGGTGAAGTTGGAGATTTCCCCCGCACTTCCAGCTTAACCAGTTGGTATTTTCCTTGTCAGACTCTTCCTTCTCACACACTGGCACCAAAGAACACACCGAAGTGCAATGCCATGTGACCCATTATGTTGTAAGCTATATTTCAACCGTTACCATGATCACAGCTTTTTATAACACGTGTTCCTCTTCTCTTTCTCCAGCTGTGCACGAGGAAGCAGTGCTGGTAGCGAGCGGCTCAGGCAACCTCAGAGCATCCAATGTCACTCACTCCTCTCCTCACAATCAGCAGTTCAGGTACATTCACTCCGGGGGACTTGGACTTTGAGGTCGAGGAGGGCACGCTGGCTGATACATGGAGCATTGCTATGCGGAGGTAAGTAGTTGTGGAGGAAGAGCAGGAACCTCGAGCTCAGGGTTGTGAGCCACAGAGATTTTGCTTTTCAAGGGAGAATGCTTTCTGAGTACAAAATGATGCTTCAGTCATCGGAGACTTTACCAACCTTTAGCAGCTCATGGCTTGTGGAGGAGTTCTCTTCTTGTATTTGAACGTGTTAGTATTAACGGATGGATTCTCACCACTGGTGACCAGCATGAAATGGGTGGTGTCTCCACGTACATATGATGTGGTGCCCACTGGCTCAGTCCTCAATTGCAGTTCTTGGCATCTCTTGTGAATGCTCAGACTGTTGCTGTGGAGACCTCGGACTCCAGAATGAGCAGACTTTCCTCCCGCTGGTTGGGAATCACACTGAAATAACCCTTGCTGGGCTTTACAGATCCCATCCTTGCCAACGGCTGTGTTGGCATGCTGATCACTGGCCATGATGAGGCAGTGCCCAATCACAGAGACATAGTTTGTGTTGGTACGGATGAAGATGTGGTCCCTCAGGATGATGGCAAATCGCCCTACTCAAGCCACCCTACTCAACACATGGCACACATGGTAGAGAGCGTGCAGGACTAGGCAATGACCACAGGTGCAGACATTCCCAAGAGTCTTCCATAGTGCACAGAACCAAGATGCTTCAGATTCCTAGACCACCTAAAAGGAACATGAGGTTAGTGTCCAGAGCACACACACCATATCAGGGTAAGTTCACTATTCTCAGTGGGAAGCCCTGCCCAAAATAAGCATAGATTGCAGCTAGGCTATATCATTGTCCTACTGATTCTCCCACCTGCTCTCCATTCAAGTGGGGCCAGTCACACATACACATCAGTTTTAAGGAATTAAATTTGATTCGCTAACGTTCAGCAATGTCCAGAGAGTGTTCTTGGTGTGATGTTTGATAATGTATCCTCTGGTGACTGGAATGAAATCCTGAGCAGTTTGTTTGCAGCCAAGGGCAATCATGTGACAGCATGATAAAAATGGATAAAAGTCTATTGATAAGATTGGTGGCTGAAAAACTTAGGAAAAGGTTTCATTAATGAGAGCCTGGCAAAGCACGCGTGCAACCTGTACATGCCTTCAACAGTTGGCTCCTACTCACCTGCTTCACCTGTGATTGGAGTTAGCCAACCTTCTCCTCTATATGGTCAACAATTACCCTCTGACCCCAGTAATACTGGAGATTTTGGCTGGGCTGTATGGTAGAACACTCCCTCATCAGTCAAGGAATCAAAAGCATTGCCTCAAGATCTCAATGACGTTTTTAAGTAACAATTCTGGTAGCTGCATGTACCTCACTGTAACTGTGCTCAGCACTTATCCCTGGCTATCATAGAGGTGTCATGTGGCAGAGCTGAAGAGGGCATCCTTTTGTTTAAGGAATCAATCATGCAGTCTTGGCTGTGGAACCAATGAGGGGGGGCACCATGAATTGGCCTTAAAATAAAGGTACCTTGATGGCTGCCAGAGAAGCAAGCATTGTCCTGTGTCATTCTGTGCTGGTGGTTGCAACTGGGTGTTTATGGTGGCATAGAGCTGATCTGTGCAGGAGCCCTTAGTTCCACAATGGTGCCATTTATGATGCCCTGCTCTTTGGGGAACCCTGCCATATCGAAAAAAAAGGTCCAGGCTCTCTCATACTCTAGCTGGAGGCCAGGTTCCAGCAGATGGCACAGCTCTGTCATAGCCTTACTTATGCATCACGGATTACAAAACACAAAAAAATTGTCGGTAAGTTCTCAACTGTGCCTATCGATCTGGTTTCCAGGGTAACGGTGAGTGTGGGTCATCAGCCTCTGATGGTACCTCACCTGCATGGCATCCTTCCTTTGCTTTGCTTCCTCCAAATAATGTTCCCATTGGCGTAGTCATGGTACTAATAGAAAATGCGCCAGCTAGAAATGTAAAATGAGGCCAAATTGGCCAAATAAAAAGACAGACCAATATCGCACTTCTGCTGCCTCCAAGAATTGAATTCAAAAATGGCAACTCTCCTTTAAATGGAGGGGCTGTTGAACACTTTGTTCATCCTTATTACGAATGCTGGGATTTGTGCACATGCTCATTAAACCAACTTAAGTATTGTTATATTTTCAGGAAGCTTTCCCATCTTTTGGGCACAAATTGGGCAGAGATTTGGCAAGGACAATGTCTGCTCAGAATTCTGGTCCTCATCCTCATTCTCATCGGTGAGAAACAATCGGAAAATTGGGCTTATGTTTCTGTCGGTAGAGTTGGGAGACACATTCTCCACCTGTCACAGTGCCCTTCTGTCTCTTAGCCTCACTCTTTCTGTCTCTTTGTGTACGTCTGCCCTCTCTGTTCCATTCTCTGTTATGTTTCTATAGTGTTTGCAGTGTCTTTTACTTTATCTCTGCCTTATACTTTGACACGGTGTTTGCCTCACACATTTTCTTCAATTTTTCTAACTCATTTTGTATACTCATTACACTTTGAGTCTGTTTATTACTTTGTGCTCTTAGGCTAGAAACAACTGATGGCAAGTATTAGCGAACACACTCTTGGGGCAGGATTTTTAGGTCATTGGATGGGCACGATCGACGGGCCAAGGAACGGACCGCTGACCACGATCGGCCCCCGACCGCGATTTCACACTGGCTGGCCAACTAATGGCCAGCCAGCGTGAAGTGCGCACTGAAAAGCTCAGCGCTGCTGGGGTGGGGGTGGGAGGAGGGTGGACGCTGACATAAGCAGGTGCGGGCGAGCGCTGATTGAAATCTCCCTGAAGGCAGAGAGCTGCCTCAGGGAGCCAAAGACTTTAAAACCAACAAAGTTTGTAAAATCAGGAAAAAAATATCCACACATCACAATCAGTCACCTGAACATATACATGATAAAACTGCTATCCATAGGTTTTAGTTTTTTTTAGTTAATAACTGAAATCTCATTCCGCCCTTGGATGAGGTTTCATGAACAATACGAAGTCCGCCTGGCTGATTCTCCTGTCTGCCAACTGTAAGGTTGGACAGACCACGCAAAATTGGAGACAATTACAACTTTACTGACCTTATTTGGCCTCTTAATTGTCGGTGAGCGCACTTCTGACTTCTGTGCGCATGCGCCGACTGAAATATCGCATGAACGTGGGATGACATCGGGACGCTCGCCTGATGTCATCCCACATGATTTCACACCAGGTCAGGTCGGGCGCGTGCCCACACGCCAACCTAAAAATTCTGCCCTTCATTTATTTCTATGACATTCCACTATCCACTATTTTAATTGAGGCACTAACCCGTCTGATATAAATAAGTTACATAGAACATATCGCACAGAAACAGGCCATTCAGCCCAACTGGTCCGTGCTGATAATTATACTTCTCCCAAGCCTCCGCCCACCCTGCTTTATCTTACCTAAGCAGCATAACCTTCTATTTCTTTCCCTCTCATTTGTTAATCCAGCTTCCCCTTAAATACATCGATACTATTCACCTCAACCACTCCCTGTGGTAGCAAGTTCCACATTCTCACCACTCTCTGGGGTAAAGAAGTTTTTCTTGATTTCCCTATTGGATTTATTAGTGACTATCTTTCATCAGCTTTGGACTGTCCAGCAAGTGGAAACATCCACATCTACCACATCAAATGCCTTCATAATTTTAACACCTCTATCAGGCCACACCTCAATCTTCTCTTTTCTAGAGAAAAGAGTTCTAACCTGTTCAGTCTTTTCTGATAGATGTACCCTCTCAGCTCTGTTATCAGCCTTGTAAATCACTTCTTGCATATTCTGTAATGCTTCTGTTATGCTTTCTATAATATAGAAACCAGAACTGCTCACAGTACTCCAAGTGTGTTTGATATAGATCGAATATAACTTCCCTACTTTTGAATTCTATTTGTCTAGAAGTTATATTCATCTTCAGCCATAATCTAACTGAATGGCGGAACAGGTTCAAGCGACTGAATAGCCTCCTCCTATTCTTATGTTAAAATAGGAGGCAGAGCAGCAGCACATTAAGTGTTTCCCAGCTAATGTTGGCCTCTTATTCTTTGTTTCTTGCATCTTTTACCTTTTGAATTTGTAGTGCAGCTTTTTCTCTTTGAGAATCCAGCTACAATTGTTAAAGATGGTCAGGTGTGTGCACCGAACAGGCGTGGAGGCTGGGAAAAGGTCACATGTTTGTTGTAAATGGTGTGCCCCCTGCACAGAAGCATGATGGGAAAATCAGGCAAAGAGCCCAGATGGAGCAGGATTGATGGGTTTAATGACTTTTACTTGTTCTTGATACAACTGTTCTTATGTGCTGGATTTGAGTGGAATGGGAGACTGCGAGTGCTTAGCTGTCTAATCTTGCAAGTTTAGAGCAATTTTCCTTTAAAGGTTTCTTCAAGGACATTTTCAGCATAAAATGTAGTTCCAATCATTAGAATTTAATTGACATTTATCTGAAAAGGAAGAATGTGCAGGGTTATGGGGAGAAGTTGGGGGAGTGGCACAGGATTAATTATTCATTCAGAGAGCTGCTGTCATTCAGACATGACGGGCTGAATGGCCTCCAGCTGTGCTGTATTCATTCTGTGATTCTGTGACTTAAATGGCCTCATTATGTTAATATGTATAAGTTTCCTGACTGCTAACTTTCTCCTCTATATTTAGGTGATGCTCCATATTGTACACCGGAACAGTACAAAGAGTGCGCAGACCCAGCCCTAGGTAAGGACCTCGTGTGTTTTATTAAGCTGCTTCTGAGCTCAGTGAAATGGTTGACATTGGGTTGTTTGTAGTGGACCTTTTCCTAACTGAACCAGCAACATTTCTGGTGAACAAAGCAAGCTTCCCTTAAAATAAGGTAGAATAGAAGGTGTCTTAAAATGTGTGCTGGTGGTCGAACTCAGTTGAGGAATTATTTTCTTACTAGCTATTTGTGGACTCTCAGTTACTAATCTTGTTCTGAGGACATCCAGGTTTGCCTTTGCTGAGAAGCTGGGAATGTCACTTCAGCTTGAGCTGCGCGTGTCACTCGAATTGGCATCAGCAACCTACCCAGCAGTAAGTAGAAATAAAAAGCAATGATGAAAAGGCTGCGCACTGGAAAAACAAACTAGAGAATGTGAGAAACACTTAGCAGATTCTGTCAAGGGCAAAAAACAGTTTCATGTTTCAATAAGGGATTATTGGGATTTGATAAAAAGTTCCAACCTGAGCATGAACCTATTTTTCTCTTTGAGCTGCCAATTGACCTGCTGCTTATTGCCTGTGTTTACTGTTTTTGTCTCAAAACCTGGTTAATCTGGTTGACATTTTCAGCCAATAAAATGTTGCTCTGTGACTTCATTCATTGTTTTAATGAGGTGCCTGATAGTGGGGCAGTGACAAGGGAACTAATCATTATTTTCAGGCCTGAGCGGGGAGAGCAATCTTCGTTAAATTCAGTCACAGCTTCATGTAACTTGACTCTCAATGGGAAGGAGGATACAAACTCTAGCCCTTGATGCAAGTTGATATTTTACTATGGAGTGTTTAGGGACCAATTAAAATGGTAAAGACTTTGGTCAAACTCAAATGCTTGACTAATTACAACTCTGAGCTCCATCACTGAATGACATAACATGGTCCGGCTACTCCAGCCAAATATGAATTTTCAAATCTCTACTGCCCTTAGGGTTGCCAACTCTGGTTGGATGCAATCCTGGAGGTTTAATCACATGACCCTGCCATCTTCAACTGCCCGCCCCCACACTCCCACCATTGGTCACGTGACACCTCCACCCTCACAGCTCTCTGCCTTCCCAAGCCCATTAGAAAGCAAATAAGCTCTTCATAACTCGATTGGATAATTCTTGACCATCAGTCAAATCTTTCTTACCCTGCCTCCAATATTTCTTATGATCAAGGAACAAAAGAGCACAAATAGAGTGCTTTTTTTTTAATGCCCTGATGTTTTTCTCCTGAGCGTTGCTTGTAATCCCGGAGATTAAGCTTTAATTCTTGGAGACAATGGAGGAAACCCAAGATGTCTCCTATTTAACATCAATGGTCTTCAAGTAGTCCAGGTCTAGGCTGAGATGTTTTTGCCTCATTCCAGTACTGTTGACAAGTCTTGTGCAAATAAAATGGACTGGTCATCACATGTCAGGGTGGCTGCAGAGACCCCTTTTCCCACTGGCCTTTGGGACAGCGTGACGCCTCCTGTGGTCAGCCGAACTGTGACATCGTGGCGGTTGACGCTGGGGCAAAAATCTCATGGTGCTGCTCCATGGGACTGACTCACTGCAAGATTCCCAGCCAGGCCTGTTCACCATGCCCATGTGCCATGATGCTTGCTGCTCCATCTCCCGATATCTTGGAAGCATGCTGTCCATTGGGTTTACCAAACCTGTGCAACACTCTGTCAGGTTCAACACAAATTTGCCAGCCATGACAGGACAAGAAATCCGAGTCCTGTTTGCCCCTCATTTGTTCATTTGGCTTCATGTTTTCTGTTAAGAAGTTTGTGAAACTTTCAGCTTTTAATTTATTTTGCAGGACAAAAAGGCTGCAGTAGCCACTCACTGCCCCTCTCCTGCCACCCACTCCATGTTGCCGTAATCGGTTCGCAGGTCACAAAAATTCTCAAGGCCAGAAAGGGCCTTCTTGGTTAGATACTATGTTCCGTGTTATCAGATGTTGTCTCGAATGCTGTACTGACTTGTTTCTCTTGTTCCTCGTTGTAAGGTCAGGCTGGACATGGAGTTTTTACAAGGTACCAGTGCCACCAAAGCACCTGTGCTGGAGTGTGGTGCCCAAGCAAAATGTGTCCCCCTTGGTTTATGCAGATGTCAGGGGAGGAGGCACCCCACACACTAAATAATACTTCGTGACCTTTACACATAACCACAGCCAGCAGGCAGGGGGAAATGAAGGAGAGCAGCTAGCATCAGGTGGTCTGTCGTTTTACTGAATAGATGCATGCCATGCTGGCCATGTACCCTGGCAGAGGTCTACAATGTGTCTCCATGGAGCTGTCAGGCTTGCAGAAGTAGCTGCTGGGTACAAGGTTCCTGAGGGTAAGGACTGACAGCCCAAACATTAGCGTTGAGGATATGATGAAGGTACGGTGGAGATATCCAACTCTGATCCCTAAGAGGCTCTGGTGCACGACACAGCAGAAGCCAGTGGGAGATGGCCAGCACAGGTAATTTTCGTGGTGGTTATCCATGTCTTTGGTGCATGATTTTAGTTATTGCGGTATCATGACCCCTTGCAAATTGAACTCTGTTCCATGCTTGCAGGTCTTGCCATCTCGCCTCCCGCTGGCAAATGAGCTTGGAAAAGCCACCCTTTGCAAAGTACAGTGGCACAGTTTACCCTGATGCCCTCCTGGGAAAAATGGGACCCCTGAGTTAAACACAACCACACGTGATAAACTGCGCAAAAGCCAGGACGCATGCTGCGGAGATAGGAAAGGCGCCAAAGGGGACCATGGTTGCACTGTTTGGATGGGCAGAGCGAGTTGGGCCAGCACATGGAGAGTGATGATCTGGCCACAATCAGCAGTTAGCCATGAGGTGACATCAGGTGACCATGAGGTGGCATCAGGTAACCAAGTGACCATATGGTGACCACAAGGTCATCATCAGTCCAGTAGAAGTCAAAGAAAGGAAATCAAAATAGAAGGAATAAGATTTGTGGTCATTCAATCCACACTACACATTAAGCTTACTGTCTCATGTAGGTAAGTGGCAGACAATGCACAAACAGCAAACAGTGCTTCTACTCAACAGGTACATTGCTACCCAGTAGAATATTGCACTGGCAGCCTACCCTGTTCCATATGCTGTGGTGGTTTGGAGTGTGCAGTTGCATGCTGAGTAGTCAACACAGCTCACATATAGAGCTCCACAGTGGATCCATGTTCACAGTAGAGCACACGCATTTCCTTTCCAAAGTGCGGCACCTTCATATTTAACTTCATGTAGAGTTGTGCACTCAGCAGGTAAACTATTAAACAACGATGGTGGCACTGACTGCTTGGTGAGACACTGTTAGCTCAAAGCGTTGCACCACACAGCAGACACTGATACCCATCCATGGCATGTCTCGGGCCATCATTAGTGCCCTCCTACTTCCTGTAAGGAATCATCCAATCCCAGGGTCACGACCTACTGGTCTTGTCACCTTTTTCATTTGTTGGAACCTTGTCACTGTCTGCCAGTAACCATGTGCCACACAAACAAGGGTGCACCATCCTTTGCAGGAAACAAGGTGCAGACTGCACTAGGTATGTCCCTCTCCATGATGCCAAGTAGACCAGTCATCACAATTCTTTTTGACACAAAGAGTCACTTCAGGTACTTGGCACATGTACTGCATTGCATTTTCTGACATCAAGAATGCTAATGGCCAGCAGTGTTTTAAACAAAGAGTTATATGTGACACTTAAAAAGAATTACATTGAAGTAAACACAGCAAACGATTGCAATACAGTAGCTGAAAGAGGAAATGCAACAGCAAGGTGCAATGATGGAGCAATAAGGTACAATAAAATAACAGGAAGGTGTAATGCTGTCACAACGTGCCATACAGTAGGAAGGTACAATGCAAAAGCAAAGAATTGCAATGCAAAAGCGACAAGGTAAATGCTGCAGCTGTTTTGGTGTGATGCAGCAGTGCATCACAAAAGCAACATTGCATGATAAAATAGCAATAAAGCGCAGTCAGTGGCAGTGAAACGTAAATGCAGCACAAGCAGGGTGAAATGCAGCAGCTTAAATCACAGTACAAAAGCAAGGCACAATGCTACCTGAACAGGGTGAAATGTAATGTCAACATGTGCAACTCAGCATCAGCAAGGCACAATGCATGGCCAAAATATAATACAGTAATAAAGAGTAATACAGCAAGACATGGTACAATACACTTGGACCAACACAGTAACAGAAAGCTACAGTGCAACAATAACAAGGCACGTTGCAGCAAAAAAATACAGTGCAGCAGCAAGGTATAATGCAACAGCAGCAAGGTAGAATACAATAGCAGCAATGTACAATGCAACAGCAGGAGCAAGGTATAAAACAGTAACAACAAAGAACAATGCAGTAGCAACAACACACAATGCAGTAAGAGCAAGGTGCAGCAAGGGAGCAATACAGCAATGCAAGGTCGATTATAATAACAGCAATAAGGTGCGATAAAGCAGTGCAAAGTACAGGGCAACAGTAATAGAGACATTGTCGCAGAAGGGTACAATACAGCAGCAAAATATTGTACAAAAGCAGCAAGCTGCAGGGCAGCAGTACTGAGCATAATGCAGCAGCAACAGGCTATGATGTACAGTAGCAGCAATATGGTACACTATAATTCAGTAAATGCAATAGGAAACTACAGTGCAAAAATGGCAACGTGCAAAACAGCGGCGGTGAGCTACAATATACTGAACAGCTGCAACAATGTGCAATGTAGCAGCAAAAGGCAGAGTGCAGCAACAAGGTGCAGTACAGCATCAAAGATCTACCATGCAACAGCAGCAAAGTGCAATGCACCAGTAGTAAGTTTCAACACAGTAATCAAGTACAATGCAGTAGAAAATGCAATCGCAACAAGGTGCAATGCAGTTGGAACAAGATGCAATACAGTAACAAGGTACAATGTAGAAGTACCAAAGTATGCAGCAACAGTATGCAATATCATCACAAAGTATAATGCACATTTGCTAGATACCTGGCTGCAGAACTACAGTGCACTGCAGCAGCAATATAGAGTGCAATCATTTACTGTAAAACAGCAGTAAATATAATAGGGCCACTGCAAGCTGCAATACAGCAGCAACAATTACAATGCAGCAACACAGTTCAATACTATAGCAGCAAGGTACAATGCAGCAGCAAGGTACAATGCAACAGAAGAAAGGTAGAGCGCAGCTGTGACAATGTACAATTTAACAGCAAGGTGCAACACAGTATGATGGAATACAACATGACTGCAGCAGCAAGGTGCAATCCAACAGCAAAGTTCAGCAGCCATTGTGAACTGCAATACCAGCAGCTGCAATGTACAAGATAGCAGTGCAGTCCACAATAGAGCGGCAGCAAGTTGCAATGTGCAATATAACAGCAGCAAGAAGATATACAGCACCAGGCAGGCAAAGCACAGCTGCAACAAGCTACAATACCTGGGACAGACTTTTAAAACTCACAAGTGATAAATATAAATTGCACACTAGCAATAAACTACAAGTTTTAAAAGTTTAATAGAATGTTCACTTAAATTCCCATTGTATCTGCAAGTACACAAGCAAGATGCTGAAAGGTAGCCCATTAATGTAACTTCTGACTTGTTTTGGTTCCAACCATTTACTTGTGACCTGGATTGAGTTCTCTCATTCTCTTTTCCTTTCTCTTTCATTCACCCTCTCAACACATCTGTAAGGGCTTCCTCAGAGTCTGGAAAGGCCTGGAGCTCAAAGGGTAAAGAATCGTCTGCATGGAGCTTGATAGAAGGTTTTAATGAACCACTTTCCAGTGCACTACACTGACCAGATTAATGGAAAAAGTGGGCAGCATTTATTCAAAGTTCTAAAAAGATCCCCTAGACAGGAGGGCAAGGTAGGGGCAGAATGGTGATATCTTTGGAGATCGATGCTGGGAGCTGTTGACTTGCATTGGCCTTCTGAAACTGGGAGATATGTGAGGCACGCGTAGTTCGGTGTTCCAAATCCTCTGCTTTTAAGGTGCTTCTTTGGGTTCTCACAGTGCATGTATCGAACGTCTTGGCGACCTCTCAGGAGGAATGTACTGGGCAGGTTGTAACTTCAAAGGAGATCCTCACGGAAAGCCTAGGCTCAGGGGAAGCTGGCATGCGTTGTAGTCTTTGATCTTCATAAGGCTTTCGACCTCCTGGGGTCATCAGGAAGAAGATGAGAGTGGGAGCAAATGGCTTGGATTTGATCTCCAGCTCCAAGATTGGTGTAAGGGTAGGTGAGAAACTCATTGAAATGATGTCCATTGTAGGAGTAGCGAGACAGCGATATCCACTATCATCCATCCTTTGTAACGTGTTCATCAATTATGGATTGGGTGACATTGTAAGGGACAGTTTTGCATTATCCTGGGTATTTCTGAAGGAATGGTAGTATTTCTTTTGACAGATAGTGTGTCATTGGTAGACTTGCCAGCGAATCTAGTGGACTATGCTCACCATATCGCCTTCAGGTGCAGGGTTATGTCTGTGCATGACTCAAGTTCGGTTCTCCAAAATGCTGATTGGTAACACAAGGGTGTCTGTCCCTATTGTTGTCCATATTTGTATCAGTCCCTGAATTCTGGTGAATGCCAACTTCAACCGAGATACAAGCCTGTGGGATCATGCTGAAAAGGAATGAGGAAAGAACTCTGGTCTTTGATACTATGCTGAAGAGTGATGATATATGTAGCTTAGGCTTCTGGCATGTAAAGCACAGCTCAGATCTCTGAGGCATGCGATAGGGGGAATTTTGGGAAAAATGGGAAAATAGCTGTTAGGAGGCAGGACTTTGGTGCACACTGGCCTAGCACCCAGCATCCTGAATTTGGAGGTGGGGTGGGGGTGGGTCATGTCTCTTTTACAAATTTCCTCCTGCAAAGAGATGAATTGAGCAGTTGGTGATGAGGCAGCTTGGTTTGGAACACTGCGGTGGCGGGCACATTACAAGCCATCCAATGTAGTGCCTTCCAAGTGGGCCTTCCATTACTTGGAAGGCAGATGTCCATTAGATCATGAGGAACCTCTGAGATTTGAGATGACACCTGCTGGAAGGCTGAGAACAAGATTGTGTGCTCATGTATCCAGGATTGGATGCTGATGTGGAGAGGCAAATAGTTGTTGTTAAATCTGTGCACAAGGAGCCAGGCAGGGTCTGGTGTGTAGCCAGGTAGTGGCCAGAAGGGTAATGCAGAGGGCTTAAACTTTTGAAATTGGCTGTTGCCTATTGAGCAACTCGTGTTGGGATGGGGTAGTGGGTATTTTTTTAATTCATTCATGGGATGTGGGCATCTCTGGATAGGCCAGCATTTATTGCCCATCCCTAATTACCCTTGTTCGGTGGCAGGGGGGACAGGTCTGGAGTCACATGTAGGCCAGGTAAAGGGCAACCAGATGGGTTTTTATGACAATTGGCAATGGTTTCATGGTCATCAGATTTTTAATTCCAAATTTTTTATTGAATTCAAATTTGAACCCAGATCCCCAGAGCATTATCCTGGGTCTCTGGATTACTAGTCTAGTGACAATATCACAATGCCATTACCTCCCCAGGTATGATGTAAGTGAGGTCTCTGTGGGGTCAAGATGGCTCCAAGTTTACACATGTGGTGATGAAAGGTTGAAAATGAGATAATCCAATGCTTGGGCACTGTAATCTAGGGCACTGTTGACAATTGATTCACCAGCCTGGCTCACTAATGGGATCTGGTGAGGTAGACCTGGCACTAAAGGCTGAGATTCAGCGCCCTCAGCTTCAAACAACCCTGTAAAGTCAATACTCCCAACGTCCTAATTATTGGTGCCCTGCTCTGTCATACTTTCTGGTCCTCACTGACTAAACACCAACAAAGCCCCTGTGAACTTGTGGATCTCTAAAAGCTATGCTGTTACCAACCCGTTGCCAATCTTTCTGAACTTAGTTAGGAAGGTTGTTAGAGAGAATGTACTCTACATTGAGTGAAGAGAAGCTCTACTTATGTGGATTTCTCAGTGGCTGCATTGAGAAAATCATAAACATGATAATGGGTTTCCGCAAGTCTTAGATACTTAGCTAATCAAAGAGAAAAATTCTCTCTTTCTCTGTCACTCTTTCTCTCCATCCCCATCTTTTTCATTCCTTCTTATCTCATTCCTTATTTCTTCCTTTCTCTTATTCTCTCTTCCCTCTTTCATTTCTCCCCTCCTTGCCTCTTTCTCTCATTCCTCCCTTCGCTTCATCGTCCCCTTGTTCCTTGTCTTTTATTCCCTTTCTGTCACACGATTACTGGCAACAACCTGTTTCTGTGTATCATATCCTTGAATGATCTGTCCATTCCAGTTAACATCATTGAGTTTGCTTTTTGCTGAAAGGGCTGATAACATACAGAATGATTGTGCTTGTGGGGGTGTTGGTACCTTCTCTCTTACACAGGGCTATGGTCCAAGTTATTGCTCAAGAGCTGAGGGCTGCCTCCCAAACAGATGGGGTGGCACATTCAGGTATTGCAATTTGCTCAAAATATACAGGTCAGAATGCAAGGACAGTTGCCTGTGGTTTTGTTACTGACCACATGCTTTGTTAACATTATTCTGTACCTCCCACCTCAGGACTAAATGCACAGACAGGCACATACAAGAGCTGAGTTTCAGACATAGAAGGACTGCGTGCAACTTGTGAGATGTATGTTGTCCACTCATGCATTGACCAAGTCGAACATGCTAAGCAATGGTTAAGTAACCCTAAGTACTACAGTCTGCGGGCAACTACGCACAAAGTGATTCAGCCAGCAAAAGTGCATTCTTTTAGATCGGAAGCAAAAAAAAAAGCACACTGCACTCTGGCCCAGCAAAATAAATGTTTTTAGATTGCCCGAAAGAGACTAACCTCTGCCATCGGCACCAGCTACAATGCCACGGTTAAAGTGCTTTCATCAATTTTACGTCAGTTCACAGACAAATCAAAAAAGAAATCTGCAGATCAAAAACAACCACTCCATACAGCAATCAAAATGGTCCCATTGCAACTCCAAGGACATAGTAAAGTGGCGATAGCGGCACATTTACAGCTGTGAGTGCGCAGAATAAGAAATGACATCATGTTAGCCTAGCACTAGTGATTTTGGAGCCATCCTATATGGAAGACTGGATCCAAATTATGATATGATTGCAGGAAAGAGGCACATGGAAGTCAATTTGGTGTCACTCTCCGAATAAAGCTCGAAGCATCTTGCTTTGCTCCCTGATGCTCCTGGTCAATCTTTGTGTTGCAGCTACGATCATTGCAAGGGCTTGGTCAATATCTCATAGATCACTGTGATTGCTGCTCTCTGAAGCTATCTGACTGATTCAGTGGAAGTAGCAAAGATTCTCATTTTTTTCCACAAAAACAAACGAAGAAAAGATTGCCTTGATTTGAAAGTCTCGTAGTGTTGCTAGCTCATTGTATGTATGCCAGTCTGAGGGCAGCATTTTGGCAATATATTAATGTTGGTCATTCTGGGCTCTTGGCAAAGCTGCATTCTGGCTGCTGGAGATGGTCTTGAATCCCCGATGACAGAAGTCATCTGCATTACCTTAAAGAAGCATTGTGTTTGGCAAACTTTTATGCAGTGCATTGTTGCATCACAACAATGCTGGGACCCAAGTTAGTATAATACTTATTGTCACAATTAAGGTTACCACATCCACTATGGCTTGCCAAGAAAATTTTTGTGGAGGCAATAACTCTTCAAAAGGGGAATTAATTCAGTGCCAAACCCATTCCATTGCAATGCCTTCTGCTTCTCTTACTGTTCAGTTGTTGTGTCTGTCTCTGCGCTGATCCTTATTTGCTGACATTGACCACTTATTTATTCACTTACATTTTTAAGAATAAGAATTATAGATAACTCTAATGGCACTTTAACTTTTGGTTCCTGTTCGGGTGGGGAATGGACACTATGTGAACCAGAATGCTATCACAATGAATAAAGCTTGTCCAGAAGCCAAGTCTGTGGTGACTCCAGTTACCCAGAACTCATTGCAGGTAAAACCAAGATGGTGGAATACCTTTTGGTTAACCTCCATTACTAAATACAGGGTGCTCTAGTCTGTATAACACAGTAATAAAAAAAGCAATTACTGCTGAAGTGTATTTGTTATCCAGCTTGCTAAAAGAAGCAATGATTGTGATGTTTCCTAATTATTATGTCTACAAGTCTTGAATGATTTATTTTTGATGTTTACCAACTTTAAGTTGAATAGTCCACTTAGAAGATTAACATTCTCTCCAGATGGCATTACCCATGTTGGTACTGAGCCATAGAGATTAGGAAGATCCCAGCTTTGATTTCTAGTTTTGTCAGACTTAGCTGATCTTAGTTGGGATGCTGACAGCGATGCTGAGATTAACCTCAGAATTCATGAGCCAGGGAGAGGAAAAATCAGTCTTTCTTTATCTAACTCGACAAAACAATTTTAGAATCCTTGCAATCGCTGTGTTCCACTCTGCTATACCATGTGTTATTTTAAACATATTACTTTAATGATTAGAACAAAAGATAGTACAAAATATCTGAATATGCACATAGTCAATATTGTCTGTTTCAAAAGGGGTCTGGGTGGTGCACAGGGTTGAAATATTGTCCTTTCACCTCTAATGTTTGGGCTCAATCCAGCCTCAACAAGCAAGTTGGTATGTATTTGCATCTAGTCTAATCACAGAAAAGATATTCTTGTCCTTGAAATGCTATAAAGGTGAGCAACCAAGCTGCTCCCAATATCAGGCATTTCATTTGTGAGGGAAGGTTAAAAAAATTCTTTTCTTTGCAAAAGGGCAGATCTTGAGGTGGCCTACATTGAAGTTTACAAGACTAAATGGAGGGAGGTGACAGAGTTGATCAAGGCAAATTTTGCACCGTGACAAAGGGGTCAAATGCTACCAAACACAAGTGAAAGATGCAGGCATTAGGAATAAGAGAGGAAGTTATGTAGACCTTTTTGTTTAGAAGAGGAATAACTCAGTTTTGGAGGATGGGTCAGATTGATTCTGGAGATCATTGGATGTCATTCTAGAGGGATATTGGGAAATACATGGTAGCCAATAAATTTGTCTGCCTTGCACCTTCAACATTTAGTGAAGGCTTCACCCTCCGAAAACTTATGTCCAACTAATAGGTTTGTGTAAGTATCCCTGGTTGTTTAGATTTCCATTAGAATGAATCTGGTTTTCATCTCATTTAGTCTCATCTTACGTGCATTTGGAAGCAAATATTGCAAATATGTTTGAAAGAGGAATTATAAGCCCTTATGAAGAGGTGGATAGATGTGGTTAGAAAAGAGGCAGGGCTGTTGGACTAACTGGCCTTTTGTCAGTTCCAGGAAGTTCTTCTGCATCTAACTTGAAGCAGCCATGGTCCAACTGTTAGTGAACTACAGGAATGTGACGAGTATGATTCTAATTAATACCAGTTCACCCTTAGAACAGGGAAGGCAGTAAAAGAACAATGCATTAGCTCAGCACACCATCAATTCCCCCCTCTTAACAGCAAGCAATACAATTGTGTCACTGCTATTTGAACAGAATTCTTGGTGGAGAAGGACAGTACATATTGCACCTGTGAGACGCCATGCAACATGACTCGATATGGTAAGGAGTTGTCCATGGTAAAAATCCCCAGCAAGGCTTCAGCCAAATACCTGGCCAAAAAGTACAACAAATCAGAAGATTACATTGGGTGAGTAACCTCTACTATAATTGCTTTTCTGTTTGTGTCACAATATAGTCATGATTAAAGAGGTAGTGTCTTTGTCACTGGGGAAAGGGTTCAGCCGTGCCTCACATCACATGTGATGCAGTAACATTTTCCTGGTGTGCTGTGGAGTTTCAACATGATTGGAACGTTTGAACCTGCCATCATCCCACCTAGACCACCTAGTTTCTGGCTAATATCACTAAAGGTATCCTGTGTGACTATTCCTGGGTTAAGCATTCTTCCTTTGCACTGTGGGCAACTGCTTTCTTTTTCAATGTCTTGCCTCTGTGGTTTGCCTTGATGGCAGGGTCCTTTCATGGTCCCATTCCCAGCAGACTGAATGTAGCCAGCTCCACTTACATAACAAATTATCCTAATATATTCATCTATGGCATGCTCCAAGATCTCCCTCGTATTCCTGAGTGACATTCCAGCTCTTGGCAAAATTACCCTCAAGAATGGAGTCCAGTTCTATATGTCACCAAGCTTTACCTCTCCACTACCCTATCCTCAACTCTACAACTGTCACTGTGCTTTCTGACAGCTGGTGTACCATTAAGTGATGGATGAGACAGAACTTTGTCCAGTTAAATATTGGCAAGATTGAAGCCTTTTCTGCCTTCCCTGCAGAAACTGTGCACTCTAGCCCTCTGATACCAGTGCCATACTTGACTGTTTACACTGGCCGAACCCAATGGGCACTACCTCAATGCTCTGCTCAGAGCTGAACTTCAAACCCCACATCCAGCCCATCAGCAAACCATCTATTTCCACTTCCACAATATTCCTTACCTACTTCCCCCCCCTCATTCCCACCACAACTGAAACTCTCATCCATGCCTTTGTGACCTCCTACCTCAACTTTTCCAACAACCCTCCTTTTACTGGTCCCCTGAGCTCCACCCTACAGAAACTCCAATTCTTCCAGAACTTCATCATCCATGTCATATGCCACATAAAGTCCCACTTACCTATCACCCCATCCTGACTGACTTCTTCCAAATTACTGTCCCACATCTATAACCTCCTCTCACCTTACATCTTAGTTCATGCCCTCCACTCTTCTGAATCCTGTCTACTGTGCAGTTCCCCCGAGCCCTTTTCAATTACTCCAAATAGTGCCATCTCGTTTAGCCAATATGGCATAACATTCTGGAATTCTCTTCCTAAACCTCTCTGCCCTCCTACCTCAGAAGTCTGGTCAAAACAACACCTCCAGTCACCTCCTCAACCTTCTTCTGATTCCTACTTCAAGGTTTGGTCCACTCTGACATTAAAGACATTTTATAAGTGGAAACTTTTGTGATCATGTTGGTAAAAATAGATGGTGGGATGGAGTGGGGACTAAATAAAGGCCGCGTTTCTTTAAGTGGTTTATGAAGTTAATTTGACTAAGAACAAATAACAGATTAACAGCTGGCTCAGGGATAGATTTCCCTTCTTTCATAACATTGATGAAACAGTGTTTTCCAGGCAGTGCTGGGATACAAATATAGGCACCAATGGAGGATTTGTATTTAACCATGACCGCCAGTGTCGTGAATGCCCGATATAAACCCAGTTTCTGTTTGTGCTTCTTGAACAAAAGTAATTTGACTGAATTTATTGTCTAATTTATATGCAATGTTCGATGGCAGAAATTACCATCTTTACAGCACAGCACAGCTATAAATGTTGATTGCCTCCAGAAAGGCCCTGAGTCACAGTAACACTGGGCAAGACAGCAACATTTAAGTTGAAATGTGCGAGCAATTGTAAATCCCAATGTAACATTCTCAGTG
Source organism: Carcharodon carcharias (assembly GCF_017639515.1). Classification (NCBI taxonomy): domain Eukaryota; kingdom Metazoa; phylum Chordata; class Chondrichthyes; order Lamniformes; family Lamnidae; genus Carcharodon; species Carcharodon carcharias. Next base: position 17,553,343 of record NC_054507.1, on the reverse strand, counting down.
GGGACAGTGGATATGCAAAGAACTGAATCCACCTCACCAATATTTACAGTGAGCTCATTGTAGCTTCTGTTTATACAATAACAGTTTGCATCTTTACAGCACCTTTAACATAGTAAAACGCCCCAAGGCACTTCACAAAATTTGACACTGAGCCACAGAAAGAGATATTTGCACAGGTAGATATTAATTTTAAGGAGCTTCTTAAAGGCAGAGGAAGAGGCAGAGAGGTTTAGGGAGAGAATTCCAGAGTATAGGGCCCCAGGCAGCTGAAGGCATGGCCTCCAATGGCAGGGCAAAGGGAATCAGGGATGTACAAGAGGCCAGAATTTGAGGAGCGCAGAGATCTCAGAGGATCGTAGAGCTGAAGGAGTGAAGGAGGTTACAGAGGTGGGGGGGCGGGTGGGGGGGTCATGGAGAGATTTGAAAACAAGGATGAGAATTTTTAAAACTTACATGCTTACTAACATAATGTCATTTACTCCCCAGGAGTTTGATGGAGGAGCTGGAGTTAATTTTTAGCATCTCAGATAGGTACAGGAATTGAATAAATGGCAGTCTTGAAATGATCTGTGTGATATCAATCTATGATTCTTAACTTGTTCAGCTAGCAGACAAATGGATTTTATCGAGTGTGTGAAATGTTTGTACATTAATATCACACAGTGTAATTTCAAGTGTGTTCTGTACCTCTTGTATGGTTGGGTATAGTTCTATTCAATTGTGGTACAGGTCCTGTATAAAATGTGTACGATTGTACTATTGTCAGTGTTCTCTTGATCTGCACTTTATTTATGGTACCCATCAACAGATAATGCAGATTTCAACTATTCTTAAAAATCATGTCACCTATCTTTTTTCTCCTCCATAACCTTTTGCTCATTTAAGATGAAGGATGTCAGTACTAGCTAATGGAATGTTAATGTCCACAACACCAGCTATGATGTAGGTTAGACCCAGAGTAAACCTCCACTGACAGGGGTACTTTGTTCTCCCGTTTAGAAAGTACTAAGGTGTGTAAACTACAAGACAGAGAAGGATAAAATACTATTCTTAATTGCTTCTTATTGTCCAGAATGTGCTTGGTGGGCATTTAATCACAAAAACATCTGCACTTTGACAAGTGATGACATGTAATGTAAATCACCATCATGCTTCAGCACCATATATTCAGGAATTTAACTGAAATCTTGAAATGGTGGTGTGGAGTGTGTGACAAGGTTTGTCAGGAGGCATAGGGGCAGTTCAATTTTGTTCCTGCAATCCTGAGATTATCGGTGCATCATCCTGGAGCAGCACTGATCAATGTGCTCATGCCACAGCAACATCCCGAGCATAGAAAAAGACTTATTCTTCAAAAAGGGAGGTTAGGGAAGAACAGTAGAGTCTCCTCTAACTGGACTGTAATCAAAAGTGAACTGATCTGCTCTAACAGCAACAATAGCTTATATTTATATAGCACCTTGAACTTCATAAAATATCACAAGGCGCTTTACAGGAGGTTTGTAAATCATAATATGACTCCGAGCCACATAAAGAGATACTAGGTCAGGTGACCAAAGGTTTGGTCAAAGAGGTAGGTTTTAAGGAGTGTCTTAAAGGAGGAGAGAGGGTTTAGGGAGGGAAATCCAGAGCTTAAAGTCAAGGCAGCTGAAGGCACAGCCACCAATGGTGGAGTAATTAAAGTCGGGGATACTCAAGATGCCAGAATTCGAGGAGCACAGATATCTCAGAGGGTTGTCAGGCTGGAGGAGATTACAGAGATAGGGAGGGGTGAGGCCATGGAGGGATTTGAAAATAAGGATGAGAATTTTAAAATCAAGACCTTGCTTGACTGGGAGCCAATGTAGGTCAGTGAGCACAGGGGTGATAGGGGAATGGGACTTGATGCGAGTTAAGACACAGGCAACCGAGTTTTGGATAACCTCAAGTTTACAAAGGGTAGAGTGTGGGAGACCAGCCAGGACAGGGTTGGAATCGTCAAGTCTCGAGGTAAAAGGTATGAATGAGGGTTTCAGCAGCAGATAAATTGCAATGGGGCAAAGTTGGTGATGTTACGAAAATGGAAATAAAGGGCTTCAATGAATGAAGGTTCAGTGGGCAAACACTTGTTAAACACAATGCATGATAAGGAGTTATGATGAACCTCTCTTCATTTGGGCAGTAAACTTCATGTGGCACATAGCGTAGTGTGGGGTCCTTCTATCCATTGTAAGGAATACCATTTGCTAGCTGAAGCTGCAGAATGAGTGCATTGCATACTGGTATTGTTTCCTATGCATACTCCCTAATAGCAGAATAGGATCAACTATGGGCGATGGCAGAAGAGCAAATGGTGGATTCTGTCTAAAGAGAGGTTTGCAGGTGTAAGAGGCTCAGCAGTGGGTCTACCAGCTACCCAAACTGATACACTTTCATTCAAAGCTCAGCTTTCGGGAGTTTCGCAAATGGAATAGTGCCTGATGAGACTCAGGCTGAGCATGGAAGCTGACTCTGGGTGGGAAAATTTGCAACCGAAGTCAACAAATGCAGCAGCAGCACTATTGGTGGAAGTCAAGGGAACAATTGTCCTTAGAATCTCTGCACCTTGTAACCCTCTGTTAGAATTTGTTCATTGAGTTCAGTATGGACCACAAGCAACAGGAGCAAAGGCAGTAGGTCATGCATCTCAGCACATTCTACCCGACATTATTCATTCATTTTGAGGCAGTTTAGTTAACCTGATTGCCTGAGGGGAAGGCTGATTCCTGCAAAAGATGAAATATACGATAGCTGATGACCCTTGGTTGGAGGTCCTATCCAACCACAGCCGGGAACCAGGATTCTTAATGAGCAAGCTTTTGGAGTGCTCACATAATGCTTCAGATGGTACTCTCGCCCCAGTGAAAGTTGAATTTTTTTGTTACCATGTTCAGTATGTTGCACAATGTTACCAACGGAGATCATGGACAAGCTCAAGAGGCAGCATGAAGGGGAAGAAGATCACCAAAGAGGGCAGGAGGCCAGACGTGGCATGTTGGCAGGAAGCTGGGAGAGGGCATCATAACCATTTTCTTTTCTGGCAGTCCTGCTGGTATTTGAAAGGCCTTTTCTTTCTCATTGGTAGCAGACTGAGTATGTGTTTTTCCTGTTTCCTAAGACCTGTACTTTATTCCCTTTTCAAACAGTAATAAAATCACAGAATGCAGCTTTTAACAAATGGATGTGTTTTAATAATCTTCTCCGGTCCCGGTAGTGTCCACGTGCATGTATCTACACATTACCTTCTTTCTTACTGTGCTTACCAGCACCTGACAGTCATTTACTTCTACATAGCAGGTATTGCTGTTTGCTTTGATCTCCATAAACTCCAAGGACTGGATATTGAGGAACCATATTTTCATGAGACTCTGGGTTCCCTCTGACTGAAATGGCAGCATGATGCCCCTCATCAGTCCCAGGACGCTCTTGCCCTTCGATTTTGGAGACACCCCTGGAAATCGCTTCTCCACACTGTCCACCGTGTTCAATCAGATTCTTGTGGAATGTAGAAACACTTAAGCACAATGGCTCCCTGCTGCATCTGACCAGATGCAATATGCAGGGCATTTTCTGCTTTCTGCTGCTCCATCCTGAATGCTGCTGGCTGGACTGGTGCTTGGTTCAAATGGGATGTTGGGTGCCTGGATAAGCAATACTGCATCCTTTCTTTATCCTTTATTCTTTCATGGGATGTGGGCATCGCTGGCAAGACCAGCATTTGTTGCCCATCCCTAATTGCCCTTGAACTGAGTGGCTTGCAAGGCCATTTCAGAGGGTAGTTAAGAGTCAACCAGACTACTGTGGGTCTGGAGTCACATGTAGATCGGACCAGGTAAGGATGGCAGATTTCCTTCCCTTTAGTGAACCAGATGGGTTTTTAACAACAGTCGATAATAGTTTCATGGTCACCATCACTGAGATTAGCTTTCAATTCCAAATGTATTCACTGAATTTAAATTCCACCAGCTGCCATGGTGGAATTTGAACCCAGAGCATTAGCCTGGGCCTCTGATTAGTAGTCCAGTGACATTACCACTACACCACCATCTCCTTTGCCTCACCATCTGTATAGAGAACAGAAGGTGAACATACAAATTCATTCATAGGCTTTGTCAATTCACTGGCATCTGCGAGGCCAGAGCATTAACTTTTTCACGTTGGCTGTCCTGCAAATCCAGCTGGCGCACATCTTCCTCCCACCTTGTGACCAAGGCCTGCCTTCTCTAATTTTCCATAAGCGAGGAACCTTTGTTCAAAGATTGCCAGGGTTCATGCTGCTGCTGTCCCACCCTGTTTTATGCCACCTTTTCTGTCAGAAGAGACATGAGGAAACATTATTGATGGTGTCTGGCCAGCAGGTTTCATATAATGCTCCATCAATTTTCCCATACTTCACAGCATACACAGTACAAATGATGAGAAATGCCCTTTAAAAGAAACAGCATCATTGCAATATTACCAAACAAATATATGCCTGTCTGTCTGGGGTTAAGCAGGATTTAGGATACTGATATTGGCAGCACTTTATGCTGTCACATTGAGGAGTGTGAATCCATTGCATGGTCAAGGCTGCAGAATTCGCACTTCCTTACGTGTTATCTTGGTGGCTATCCTCAAGTCTTCCTCATATGCACCCATATCCCTTTGGGCCTCTGTTATGCTCAGCAATCAGTGCCTAGGCTGACTGGTCCCGAACTTTGACCTCTGCTGCAAAAGGTTCGTTGGACTTGCCAGGCTTATCATTGAGAAGGATCACAGGATCTTGCTCAGAATGCTGGAATTTTGAATATTGCAAGCAGATACTGCTGGCACGTTCTGAGTTCCTCACAGCATTGCTGTATTTCCATCCAGTTTAGACAGCTTGTTAACTGCTTGAGAAGTGAGAACAATGAGCAGCAATATTCCTTTTATTGGCCTGTTTCCAATGGCTAACATTATTCATTTTATGAGATACAAATCCAACTGAGCAATAAGACATTGATTAGGCCTCAACTGGAGTATGGTGTTCGATTCTGGGCACCACACTTCAGGAAAGATGTCAAGGCCTTGGAGAGGGTACAGAGAAGATTTCCCAGGATCGTACCAGGGATGAGGGACTTTGGTTATGTGGAGAGACTGGAGAATCTGGGGCTCTTCTCCTTTCAGCAGAGAAGGTCAAGAGGAGATTTAATAGAGGTGTTCAAAATCATGAGGGGAAAAAAATATTATGAATTCAGTTGTGATCTGGAATGCATGTGGCCTGAAAGGGCAGTGGAAGTGGATTCAATTGTAATGTTCACAGGAGAATTGGATTGAAAGGAAAAATGTACAAAGGTAGGAGAAAGAGCAGGGGAAGAGGATGAATTGGGTAGCTCTACCAAAAAGCTGCAAAGGCATGATGGGTAGAATGGCCTCCTTTTATGCTGTATCATTCTGTGACTCTAATCTCAGGTGCGCTGGTTAGACATGTTACACACAAACAGGAAGAGGTGAAGTTGAATATTTATTTCTAAAGAACAAAAATACACCAGCTGATGTCATGAGTGAGCTTTAGGACAGGATGATCAGCACTTCTGTTACACCGGTCTTCCTAGCTTCAAACTTGGCACACTTACATCTTGGAATTAGGAGGCTGTGGGTTCAAGTTCTACTGAAGGATTAGAGCTCACTATCTCAGTTGGCACTTCAGTGGGAGGGTGTTGCACTGTGGGAGGTGCCATCTTTTGGATATGACATTAAACTGAGGCCCTGTATGCCTGTTCCAGTGGATGTTCAAGACCTCTTGGAGCTATTCAAAGAAAATCAGGGCCTTCTCTCAGTGCCCTGGCCTAAATTAGACCCAATTAGCCAGGCACACCAAAAAAAGCAATGAACTTGGCATTCATCTCATAGCTGCTGTGTTTCTTGCATTACAACAAAGAATATGTTGCTTCTACTTCATTCACTCTCAAGCACTGTGGGATGTCCTGAGGCTGTGAAAAGCGCCATATAAATGCAATTCTTTCTTTCATTGTCTATGGGTCTGCTAGTGTGATTGCTGAGTAAGATCCCCTCTCTGTCTCTTCATCCTAAAGTCTAAGCAAAGCTACTGTTCTTCTCTTGCTCCTTCTCCACGTTCTTTCCCTCTTCTCTGCAATGCGTTGACTTGTGCTGTGGTATGGGTACCACTGGCTCTTTTTGGCTTCTTTCTTATTGCTGTCTGTGTTCGTGCTGCACACAAAATAGCTGGCAGGTTTGCCCACAAAGCAAAGTCGCTGCATTTCAAGGCAATTTATCACACGTGAAGCACTTTGAAACGTTACTGTGGCATCTGATAAGGCATTTAGGGTAGACTTCCTGTAGAGTTTAGCTGTCCTGTCATAGCGCTTTGTGGGCTGATGGGACCATGATGTTCCATGCGGGAAGAGGTGAAATTCATAAAACGTTTCCCAGCAAAAACATACTGTGGAACTGTGCAGTGCAAATCTTTATGCTGTAGAGGTGAGCACTCCTGATCTCCACCCTGTGGACTAAACGTAATACCTGCTGGATCATTGCAAACACTCAGTTCAGTGAAGCAGTCCATGTCCAAATGCAGCAAGACCTGGACAATACCTAGGCTTGGGCTGACAAGTGGCAAGTAACACTCGTGCCACACAAGTGCCAGGCAATGACCATCTCCAACAAGTGAGAATCTAACCATCGCCCCTTGACATTCAATGGCATTACCATCACTGAATCCCCCACAATCAACATCCTGGGGGTTACCATTGACCAGAAACTGAACTGGACTAGCCATATAAATACTGTGGCTACAAGAGCAGGTCAGAGGCTAGGAATCCTGCAGTGAGTAACTCACCTCCTGACTCCTCAAAGCCTGTCCACCATCTACAAGGCATAAGTCAGGAGTGTGATGGATCCACTTGCCTGGATGAGTGCAGCTTCAACAACGCTCAAGAAGCTTGACACCATCCGTGACAAAGCAGCCTGCTTGATTGATACCAATTCCACAAACATTCACTCCTTCCACCGCCAACGAACAAGTAGCAGCAGTGTCTACCATCTACAAGATGCAGTGCAGCAACTCACCAAGGCTCCTTAGGCAGCACCTTCCAAATCCACGACCACTACCATCTAGAAGGACAAGGGCAGCAGACACATGGGAACACCACCATCTGCAAGTTCCCCTCCAAGTCACTCACCATCCTGACTTGGAAATATATCGCCGTTCCTTCACTGTCGCTGGGTCAAAATTCTGGAACTCCCTCCCTAACAGCACTGTGGGTGTACCTACACCACAGGGACTGTAACAGTTCAAGAAGGCAGCTTACCACCACCTTCTCAAGGGCAGTTTGGGATGGGCAATAAATGCTGGCCTAGCCAGCAAAGCCTGCATCCTGTCAATGAATAAAAAAAAAGTTATTGTCTAACCTGCAGAAAAACTTAAAAGGGATAATTGTTCAACTTCATTCTCCTGACAAGGAGCCTTGTCAGAAATGTAGGTCCATTTCACATAATTCAATTAATATTTCATATAATGTTAGAAAATATTCTTTGCATAGGTGAAATATCTGACACCTTGAAATAGTTAAGAAAAAAGCTTTTACAGAATCACAATATCTTTACAGTGCAGAAGGAGACCATTCGGCCCATCGAGTCTGCACTGGCTCTCTGAAAGAGCGTTCTACCTAGTCCCACTCCCCTGCCTTATCCCCGTAACCTTGCACATTCTCTCTTTTCAAGTAGCAATCCAATTCCCTTTTGAATACCTCGATCAAACCTGCCTCCACCACCCTCTCAGGAAGTTCATTCCAGACTCCAACCACCCTCTGAGTGAAAACATTTTTCCTCACATCACTAATACTTCTTTTGCCATTTTGAATCTGTGCCTTCTAGTTTGTGATGCTCTCTTGAGTTGGAACAATTTCTCACTATTTACACTGTCCATATCCCTCAAGGGCTCTATCAAGTCTCCTCTCAGCCTTCTTTTCTCCAAGGAAAACAGTCCCAACCTCTCCAATCTTTCCTTACAGCTACAGTTCTTTATCCCTGGAATCATTCTTGTGAATCTCCTCTGTACTCTCTCCAAAGCCTTCACATCCTTCCTCAAGTTTGGCGTCCAGAACTGGATGCAGTATTCCAGATGTGGCCTAACTAGTGTCTTATACAAGTTCAACATGACCTCCTTACTCTTGTACTCAATGCCCCTATTAATAAAGCCTAAGATACCAAATGCTTTATTAACTGCTCTCTCAACATGCCCTGCCATCTTCAATACTTAAGTACATATACACCGAGGTCCCTCTGTTCCTGCACCTCCTTTAAAGTTTCTCCCTTTATTTTATACTATTCCTCCATATTCTTCCTGCTAAAATGAATCACCTCTCACTTCTCTGCATTGAACTTCATATTTCACTTGTCTACCCAAACCACCAACATGTCTATGTCATTTTGAAGCTCAAAGCCATCTCCAGCACAGTTGAGAATGTGTCCAATCTTCGTATCATCTGCAATTTTTGAAATCATGCCCTGAACACCACAGCCTAAATCATTAATACATATCAGGAAGAGCAAGGGTCCCAACACTAGGCCCTGGAGAACTTCAATACAAACCTTCCTCCAATCTGAAAAACAACCATTTATCACTACTCCAGGCCAGGATTTTCAGCTCGCTGCACAGGTGCATGCCTGACACACCCAAGTGTGAAATAGCACACGATGAAGTCAGGCAAGCGTCCCGAAGTCATCGCACACCCATGCGATATTTCAGTCGGTGGGGGTATGTGAGAGTCGGCAGTGCGCCTGCTGACAATTAAGAGACCTATTAAGGCCCTTAAGCAGGTAATTAAGTAGAATTTTTCGCTGCCCATCCAACCTTACAGTTGGCGGGCGGGCGAATAGGCCAGGCGGCCTTTGCATTTTTTGTGAAACCTCATCCACTGGCAGGATGAGGTTTCCAACAGTGAATTTTTTAAAATTTAAAAATTTTAAACTCATTTTTAACATGACTGAGGCAGCTCTGTGCCTTCAGGGAGCTTTCAGTGAGTGCACCCCCCCCCCCCCCCCCCCACGCATGCGCAAACTTCAGTGCTTGCCCCACCCCGACCCCGACAGCGCTGAGGCTCTCAGCGCGCGTTTCACACTGGCTGGCCGTTAATTGGCCAGCCAGCGTGAAATCGCGATCGGAGCCCAATCGCGGGTGGCGGACCGTTTCACGGATGCTCCTGGGCCCACCCGACGAGGGGAAAATCCTGCCCATTTCCTGTCACTCAGCCAATTTTTTATCCAAATGCCTACTTTCCCTTTTATCCCATAAGCTAGAATTTTGCTCACAAGTCTGTTGTGTGGCACTGTGTAAAATGCTTTTTCAAAATCCCTATACACCACATCAGCAGCATTGCCCTTATCAACCTTCTCTGTTACCTCCCCAAAAAACTCCAGCAAGTTAGTTAAGCATGATTTTCCCTTAATGAATCTATGCTGGCTTTCTTTAATTATCCCGTACTTATCTAAGTGACTATTGATTTTATCCCGAACTGTAATTTCCAGAAGTTTCCCTACCACTGAAGTCAAACTGACTAGTCTGTGGTTGACGGCTTTATCCTTGCGATGCAGTCAGGCGAGTGTCCTGACATCATCGCACACCCACACAATATTTCAGTCAACAGGCGCGTTACACCTTTTTGGAACAAGGGTGTAACATTCGCAATTCTCCAGACCACTGGCACCTCCCCTGTGTCTAAGGAAGACTGGAAGATTATCACTGGTGCCTCTGCAATTTCCACTCTCACTTCCCTCGGTACCCTTGGTTGCATCTCAATTATCAAATCACAATAAAATTCTAAAACATTGACACATTTGTCAGGTACTGTCTCCCTTTCTTTCAAATCTCCTGTCATCACCCCCTCCTCAAAAAACCCCATGCAAACCACTGCCCCATCTCCAACCTCTTTCCTCACGTTGAATATGTTATTGCCTCCCAAATCTGTGCCCATCTTTCCCACAGCTCCATGCTGGAGCCTTTCCATTTCTGTACTAGACACACTGGGCGAAATTTTACAGCAGTGAGATTTTACGTTCCCGCCGAAGCCAATGAGGTTTATAATATCTCGCTGCATTTTACGGCTCTGTCCCCGCCGAACTGGGGCCATAAAATTCTGCCCACTGAAACAGCCATTACCAAATTCACAAAAAATATCCTGTGTTACTGTGGCAACTAATCCTCCTCATCCTTCTCAACTTGTCTGCAGCCTTGGACAATTTTGCTCACACCAACCTCCTCCAGTGGCTTTCCTCCATTGTCTAGCTGAGTGGGATTGCCCTTACCCTTGTTCCATTCTTTTATCCAGTCACAGCCAGAGAGTCACCTGCTTCTGCATCATTACCTCTGGACACCATCGAGGATCTATCCTTGGCCCCTTCCTGCTTCTCACCTACAAGCTGTCCCTCGGCAATATCATTTGAAGGCAAGTTGCACACAGATGCTGATGACTCTGCGACCTCCCTCGACCCCTCCACTGGTTCTAAGTTGCTAGATTTCTTGCCCAATATCCAGTCCTGGATGAACCAAAATACCTTCTAATTGAAAATTGGAAATAGTAAAGCCATTGTCTTTGACCTCCACCACAAACTCCGTTCCCTAGCTATCAACTCCATCCACCCCCCCATGCTGCTGTCTGAGGCCGAATCAAGTGGTCTGCAACCTCCATGTCCTGTTTGACCCTGAACTGAGCTTCTAACCTTATATCTTCTCCATCACGAAGACTGCCCACTTCCACCTCCATAACAGCACTTACCTCCATTCCTGCTCAATCCATCTGCTGCTGAAATCTTCATCCATGTATTTGTTATTTCTAGACTTGACTATTCCAGTGTTCTCTTGGCCTGTCTTCCATCTTCCAAGCTCCATAAAGTAGTTCTTCAGATATGCTGCCCTTATTCTAATTCACACTAAGTCCCATTCACCTGTGCTCGCTGACCTACATTAACTCCTTGTCCAGCAATGCCATGACTTTAAACGGTTCATTCTTGTGTTCAAAACCCTCCATGGCCTTGCTCCTTCCTATCTCTGTAATCTCCTCTAGCTGCTGTTAGAATCATATCTCTCAAGACGGAATTTTTATTTTGTAAAATGGAAGGATCTGCCATGAGCTGGTCATCTGGATGTTAACCTGGGACTTTTTTTTAAAAAGGTCATAAGTTTAACTTGGAACTGTCAACAAGCAGGCCTCTTCCAAGAAATCACCTGACCTATATGGTACTTGAGAAGGAGTTGTTTGTTTGTGTTAAACTGCAAAGAATGTTAATTAATGAAAAGCTGGGAGACAAAAAGGCAATCACATGGAAGAGAGGAAAAAACTTAAGTTGTGAACCTGCTTGTTTTGAAGGCAGTCTCATTGGAGAACAAGCTGAGGAAAGAAGGCTATCTTGACTGGCTCCTTCTCTCTACCTTGCCTAAAATTATGTGTGGCTATCAGCCTGTAGCCAGAAAACCCTCATCTGTGTGTAACTAGTTTGCATTTGGACCTGCAAAGCTGAGATCAGTGGTGAGAACTTCCAGGCATCCACTGGGACCAGCAGTCTGTCTTCACACAAGAGAACTCCAAGTCAACAGTGTCGAGACCCTGTGGACTTTATCCTTTATTTTATTACGCCCATCCTCCAAAGCCCATCTCGGCAGAGAGACTCTATCCGTTTGTCCTCTGTTTGTCTGTGTCTGTCTGTGTGTGTGTGTGCTGGAGGAATTCTTTCGGAAGAGATAGACAGTTCTACTTCCTGATTACAATTGTGTGTTAACCAGTACCTGCAACTTGTTAAAAGAAGCTCTGAAGAAGAGTCATATAGACTCGGAACGTTAATTCTGTCTTTCTCTCCACAGATGCTGTTAGACCTGCTGAGTTTTTCCAGCATTTTCTGTTTTTGTTAATAGAAGTTTGGTTTTAAAATAAATTAATCATTATGAGTTTTTTGAAAGGACCCTGGTCAGAGTCTCTGTGTACTATAAGGTACACAATTGGCCATTTTGGTGAGAAAATTAAACATTTAATTTAATGGTATGGCCTGTGGAGTAGTGGGGCTTGATAATTTACGCACTCCTCCCATCCCGGTTGTAACATCTCACAATCCTCTGAGGCTGTGTTCTTCAACTCTGGCCTCTTGCACATCCCCCCTTCCTATGCTCTGCCATTTGCTCTTCCATTGCTTGGGCCCTACACTCTGCAATTCCCTCTCTAAACCGCTCACCTCACTTTTCTCCTTTAATACACTTAATAAAACTTACCTTTTTGACCAAGCTTTTGGTCACCTGTCCTAATATTGCTTTATGTGGCTCAGTGTCAAACTTTGCTTTAGAATGCTCTTGTGAAGTGCCTTGGGATATCTGTACAAGTTGCTGTTGTTTTCATCTGAGTAAAATTCAGGAAGTGGTTCAAAACAACTCAAAGAGTTTATGGATCTATTTGTACCTTGCAAGAGGATAACAACTTTGGCAGGATGTGACTGTTGATGTCCTCCAAAGATCTGTACTGGGGCTTCAGTTTTTCACTACATTTATCAGTGACTTTAGAGAGCTGTATGTCCAAGCTGGCTGACAACATTAAGTTAGGTGTCATAATAAATAGTGTAGATAGGAACAAAAGGGGCATTGATAGATTAAGTGACCAAAACTGTGGGGTTCAATGTGGGAAAGTGTGAGGTCATTCTCTTTGGACCTAAGAAGCATAGATCAGAATATTTTTCACATAGCAAAATGCTAGGAACTGTGGAGGAGCAGAGAGATTTAGGGGTATATGTACATAAATCACGAAAAGCTAGTGGACAGGTACAAGAATAATTAAAAAGGCTAATGCAATTTTGGCCTTTATCTCAAAAGTGCTGGAAATCAAAATGCTTCAGTTATACAGAGCCTTGGTCAGACCCCATTTGGAGTAACAGAGTTTACTTCTGGCACCGCACCTCGGAAGGGATGCAGCCCAGTTTCATCAGAATGATTCTAGGGCTTAAAGGGTTAAATTATGAGAACAGATTGCACAGACTAGGCTGTCAAACCCAGAATTGTTTGGAAAAGATTGAAGAGTGATCTTATTAAAGTGGTTAAGCTGATTAAAGGAATTGATTGGGTAGATAGAGAGAAACTATTTCCTCTGGCGGGGAGTCCAGAACAAGGGGACAGAACCTTAAAATTGGGGCTAGGCTGTTCAGGGGTGATGTCAAGAAGCACTTCTTTACACAAAGTGGAGTGGAAAGCTGTTGAGGTTGGGGGTTCAATTGAAAATGTCAAAACTAAGATTGATTTTTGTGGGTAAGAGGTATGGATCCAAGTTGGGTAGATGGAAGTCAGTCATGACCTAACTGAATGGATGAACAGGCTTGAGGGGCTGAATGGCCTCTTTCTGTAACTTTGTTCCTATGATCAAGATCTAGTAGATACTTTAATACAGATGGATGCTGCATTGGAAATGTCATTTAAGTCAAGAATGCATTATGTTCATGTAGATAACGGGAAGGGTAAAGGAGCTTAGAACCAAGCATCATGTTTCTTTAATAGAATCCAAGTCTATTATAGAAAACTAAAATCTAAAAATATCATCTGCGCGACAGTGGCTTTTGTGAAAGGAAAAATAGACTGCAGTCAAAATGATACTTGGGATTATAATTGCTTTTCAAAATTGCCAACCCAGAGTAATGTTGTTTTCCTTAATGTGTGCCTTGATTTTATTTGAAATGCACATAATTGTTTGCACAATCTGTGACCTGTAGTGCAAGACTAATATAACACGGCCTCTGAATCAACATCAGCCGGAATCATTAAGAGTTTAGGAAGAACACATATTTCAGAAGAACACATGACCTTGCTATGCTGACCTTGGCCTGGCAAGACAGAATTATTCTGGTACATAGCCACTGTTTAAAATTCCATTTTAGCTGCAGGAGGCAATTAAATGGATGAGCGGAGGTTGATTTCTCTTTTCTGAAGAGCAGTAACTTTCTTCTCAGATGCATACAAAATTGACGTGATGTAATTTTCCTTCTTTTCAAGGGAGAATATTCTTGTGCTGGATATATTCTTTGAGGCCCTCAACTACGAGACGATTGAGCAGAAGAAAGCTTATGAAGTGGCTGGCTTGCTGGGTGAGTTTTGCCACAGAAAACAGCCAAGATCTTTGCAACCTGTTTCAATGAAGTGAGAATGCTGTCGCTTTAGTTCCCGCAGCTCTGTTTAGTCAGAGGTTGCTGATTGGGAGTCAGTTCCGGCTATTGCTCGGTTGTCCTGTTTTAAACCTTGCAGTGGACTGTGGCATCTTCACGGCGAATTACGTAAAGTGATGAGTAGATATAACTTTTATGAAGTGGTCTCTCATTCCAAGGCTTGTATATGGGTTCTCCATGGTGGGCAGATGGGTTGCTTTCTGTTGGATAAATGCAACAAGATAAATAGGGTAGACACACAACTGGCAAATAAAGATCTCTGTGGAACGTGATGGCTTAAAGCACAGTGGCTAATGGTGGAGGGAAGGGAGTTGCTGGGGGAGAAGGGGGAGATACACAACAGTCAACGAATGGAAAGTTCAGTGCGGGCAGGGATTGTGGAGCTGAAGGAGGTTACAGAGATGGGGACGGATGAGGCCATGGGGGGATTTAAACACTCAGGATGAGAATTTTAAATTGGAGGTGTTTCTAGACCAGGAGCCAATGTAGGTCAAGGACAGGCATGATGAGTGAACATAGTGTGAGTTTGGTTAAGAGCAGCAGAGCAGAGGTGAAATTCATCCAAATTAAAAGTGAATCATATATTTTGCTACAGAAGCACAGAGTGACTGTTGCCGCCTTCAAAAGCCTATCCATAGCCGGTTTATTAGACTGAGATTTTCACTGCATAACAAAGACCTTCTACAACATGACAGTTCTGTTGAAGTAATTACAAGCTGACATAGAAATCACCTGAGCTTTGATATTCCTCTTGTGACCTTGCTTGCACCCTCACTGACCCAACATTTCTATAAGCAGAACTTTGATCCACAGTCACAGTTTTGGGCTGAGCCCTTTTGTTATTTTTCTTCTTTCTTTTTGTGTGTACAAGATTTTCATTGGAGTCTGATGGTTAACAAGAGCTGTCATTACAATCCAGAATGGGATATTGAGAATGCACTGCAATGAAAACTGGATAGAGCTCAAACAATTTCTCCAGTGAACAGTCTCCACATTCTGTGTTGTAGTTGTAGAGATCGAGAATGGATGATGTAAATAATTCAAACACTGCCCTTTTACCTCTGAGACAGAGGTTTGAATCCTGAACAGTCTGATGAGATAATAACGATGAGACCCTGAAGTGAAATAAGTTTGTATAGTCTTAACTCAGTTTCTAATGGGCATAAGTCTACAGTATAAAGCTACTCATTAACAACTCATAGTTACATAGCGCCTTTAACATTGCAAAACATCCCAAGGCTCTTCATAGGAGCGTGATTGGATCACGAGGAAATACTTGGACAGGTGATCAAAAGCATGGCAAAAAAAGTGGTTAGTGTTAAGGAATCCCTTAAAGGAGAAGAGACAATTGAGAGGGGAAGAGGTTTAGGGAGGAATTTCTAGAGCTTAAGGTCCAGGGAGCTGAAGGCACAGCCACCTATGGTGGAACGATGGAAATTGGGAATGTGCAAGGAGCCAGAATTAGAGGAGCACAGTGATCTTGGAGGATTGTGGGGCTGGAGGAAATTACAGAGAGAAAGGCAAGGTCACGGAGGGGGTTGAAAACAAAGATGAGAATTTTAAAATCAAAGTGTTGCCAAACCGGGAGCCAGTGTAGGTCACCGAGCACAGGGGTGATAGTGAACCAGACTTGGTGTGAGTTTTGGCTGAACTCAAGTTTATGAAGGATGGATAATGGGAGGCCAGCCAGGAGTTCTTAAATGTCAATTAGGAAATGTGACCACTCATCTGAGAGGATGTGAGACAATGAAAAGTCACACTGCTGGAGTTGAGGATACTCTCCACAGGTTGAGTTTGAGGTTAATTGTTGATGCAGTTTCAAATAGTTTAACCTTTACTCTTTTACCATGATACACCTGAAGTGGCTTGTTCTGATAATGCACAAAATGTTGAAGCATATTCCATTCACAGTCCTGACCTCCTCAACTAAGCATGCACCAAATTGTTCTTCACCAAAGCTTATTGTTTTAGAAGGTCAAGGAGACTGGAGAGATCATGGCAGGGATTTAAAACTCAGTGGTGGAAGTCTGGCTGTTGTTTCAGAAACTTGTAAGATATCAATGCATAACACTCAGTTTTAGTTGAGATCCTAATGAATTTCACCTAGTACCTGATCTCATCTCAGTTTAGCAGGAGATTGTAGCAGGCAGTCTAATTGACCTGAGCCATGAGTAATGAATCATGGAGTCATCATTTGTCAGCCTCATATTGCAACTGAATCTGGAGGTTACAATCGTTCATAACCAGGATCAGGCCTAATGATACCTAATCTGTCCATCTGCGTGGATGAATTTTTACCCTCAGTTCTAAATAAAAGTCAGCGTTGTAACAATGAATACCAAATGATGAGCTGCTTTGTGCAAACCGAATTTAATGTGGACTCTCACTATTATTAGCCTGAAATTAGGTCCCAGTCTTGAAGGAAAAGAGCAGGGTTTAATCATGTGTACAATCATTTCCCAAACACCCTGTCCTTTCCTGTGGTGACTTTGATCTCTGGCTGTAATCCTTCACTGGTGAGGAAAAGCTCCAAAAATGTTTCATACAGGACCACTTCCTGTTACTGTAGGGGAAGCCTCGGAAGCTCTGTGCTGAGGGACTGCACAGAGAATGCCACAAGTTTTAGCTCCAGGGGAATGAGTCAAACTCCTAAGATATTTTGGAGATCGGACTCCTGAAGTATGCCAAACACAGAAAGCAAACCTTATCTCTCTGCCAGTCTTTCAAATTCCATGAAAGCTGCCACTGAGAATGTATCTGTTTTTAACTCTGGAAATTGGGAAAGATAGAATTCTGGTTCCTCCTCTGTCACCAAAAATCATTGCGCTCAAGACATGTGACTTGAGATAAACCTTGCATTTTAGTGCTTTGCAAGCATTGTTCTGCACCGGAATCCTTATTGCCCTTCATCCTGCAAGGCTACTTTATTGCAGGTTCAACCACTGAGAGTCTTGAGTGTTAATGGACAGGAGCTGGCATGGTGTGACAAGGAAATCACAATTTTTCACAGTTATGCTAAACTGTAGCACAAAATGTAACTGCCAGTCATTTTCAGCTCATTTACTCATTCCTTATCAGTATGATGTCCCTCACTGCAGCTCCAGCGAGAATAATACCACATAATATCTTGTCCACCAAATGAATTACTGCTGTCAGGCATTTAACAGAATAAGACATTCAGAACTGTGGTAAAAAGTTCTCTTAAATATGTTTAGCTGTGAATATTGAATCTCCCTGATATAGTTATTCCAATGACCTGGTTGTGTGATAATAGCATGCAGGCGGCATCCTGAGGTTGAGGGAGAATTGTTGGGGGAAAGAGTCCGCCCAATCATTATTCCAGTGTATCCCAGTGAGCATGATATCCAGAGGTTATCATGGTACGTATTCCAAATCTAGATTTGGAGGTGCTTTTACAGGGGTGGGGAATGATTTTGGCTTTGCCTCCATGCTAAATGGACAGTATAAGTCCTCAAGTCATGTTCCTCTCCTAACCTCAAAGCACAGTGGAGTGAGATTGCTCAAAGGGGTTAGGCTCATGCTGTTTGACTCCACTTGGAGTGTAAATTCAGTCCAAAAACAAGTCTGTCATACAAAATGCTCAGTACATTGGAACCGCTGTCCATCCCATCCCATACCTTGCCAACCCTCCTAACCTCGAGATTGGGAGAGAGCTGTCCCCGTGCTTGTATTCGGGTAGCACACAACTCTCACCCAGCAGAGTCTATAACAATTCCATAGAAGTCAGATCCAAGGAACATAAACTGGGTTCTTACAGGCTGGAATGCAGATGCACCCCGCTGATTCAGGAAATCTTTCAATCTTGGGGGAATATTTGATAAGTGAATTGTGAGTTGTGGAGTTGTCTCTCGCATGCTTGCTGGAAGGCCAATTGGTTTCTGTTAACAAGAGGGATATTGAGCGCAAATATTTTTCATTCAGAAACCAGCTCAAATGCTCCCAGTCCCCTGCTTGCTTGTTAACATTTATTATTTATGATTCTTGCGTTTGTTTGTCATGAAAATATAATAATTTTCATAATATTGTGATTTATTGTAAAGATAAGTTAATAGTCGGGTTTGGATTAGTTTCTCTGTGTGAACTGCAGACAGCCAGTCTGGAGCTTTTGAGTTATAAAAAGAGAAGCTAGGTTTGAAATGCTAAATATGTAAACATGGCTGAAGTTTTAGAATGTGAGGTGTGAAGAACATTTGCATTTTTAGATAAACCAGAGTAATGAATTTCAAAGAGGTGGTAAGATGTTACACCTAGCCAACAGAGGCTAAGCCAAACAGTGTGTTTATTTTTCCCAAAGATTCCTGATAAAGTAAGTACTATGGAAGATTTATATTGTGGAAAAAGTAGTTATAAAGGCATACTGAGACAACAGAATTTACATTAAAAAGGGAGAAACCTGTATAAAGGAGATGAGATTGTGTGTAAGGAGAAGGAATTCTAAGATCTAACAAGTGTGAAAAGCCACCAGCTTCTATGCATCAAGCTGCTTTCTATAGGAACTGAAGCTAAGAAAACTCATTGTGAATATCCCTGTCCAGGGTATTGTGTGCTTTGCCTGGGTCTGTTGAAATCTATCTTGTTTTACTGTTGCCTTAATGGAGGTGTAACTGGGAGCTAGATTAATTAGGTGATTTAGGAGTTATTGTAGTAGTAATTTTTAGGCCAATGTATGTGCTTAGAACCTTTTGTCTTCTATAAATAAATTTTTAATTTAGTTGTGTAAAAAAACCTCTAACTCTTGGTGGGTTCATTACTACTGAATTCAAGGCACACATCTCAAAACAAATTTCAAACAGTCGTGGCAGCTGTCTCAAGTGTCCCTCTGGGATTTGAGCAGCTCAGCATTTACCATCCGCAGTGCCATAACTGCTGGAAAGTTATCACTCCAGTCAGGCACCGTGAAAAGTGCCAAACGGTGCTTAATTGTACTGCCTGTCAATATAATAAATGGAAAGGTAGGTGCGGTGCTAATATTTTGCCACAAATATCACAAGCACCATAAAAGAATGAGGCACAGGAACCAGAGGCAAGATGTGGAGACTTTTTTTTTTACGCAGCATGTCACTCTGATTTGGAACACACTGCCTGAATGGAGGGTGAAAGCAGATTCCGTAGTGAGTTTCAAAAGAGAATTGGATAAATACTTGAAGGGAAAACATTTGCAGGGCTATGGAGAAAGGGACAAATTGGATGGCTCTTTCAAAATGCCGGCACGGCATGATGGACTGAATGGCCTCCTTCTGTGCTGTATTTTTCAAGGGATTCAGTGACACTGCTACAGTGCTTTGTGCTTCACAGCATTGTAAAGTGACAGCATACCTCCAAACTCAGCATCCAACTGGACTCTCTGATACAGCACTTGAGCAGCTGAGACACTCTTTTAAAAGCTGTCTACACTAGCCGGTGTCAGGCTAGATTTAACAGTTTTCAAGGAATGTATTGGAGCTCTTTTGTGTTATGTCTTTTGTCAATTACATTGATATGACATTTACAAACCTTAACAATTACATTGTTAAGGTTAAGAGAAACAGATGATGGGTATTAATTGTCTTTGAGCACATATAAATAGGGGACAGCTGGGACACTGGGTGGAATGGGAGGAGAGCCATGAGACTGAACAAGTCAATAAGCTCTCTCATGAAAAGCTCTGTGTCTTCATTTCAGCTTCACGGCTAGGATCCTATTAACATGCTGCCCTTCAGAAACCGGCTCCTGCCTCTGCTCTTGTTGCTTGTGTATAAGGCCTCTTGTGCAGAGCTCCCTCCTGGCAATTACATTAGCTCATAGCTCCCCAAACCTGCCTGAGGTTCCTCTTCCTGCCGATGTCATGAAGTGCATTGATTCATTCACTAAATGTAAAACTTTTGAAATCTTAGCTCACTACGTTCGTCACCAGCCTTTGCCAAGTTATTTATTGCACTACCTTGAATTCACACAGCCAATTGATTCATGGTCTGCAGGCTACAGTGATTGGTGAAAGAAAATCAATTCATTCCTAATCTGGACGAATACCATCCCCAAAGGCATTTTGTTCAAACATCCTATCTAGGTTTATACAAGTAAATGGAGTGGAAAATGAATTACTTTTGCAGCGAGGCATCAGTATCATACCCTATCCTTTATTTATGATGAACACAACGAGTGCAGCCATATTGCCAAGAGGTGACAAGCTTCTGATAGACTATTTTTATTTAGTATGTGAAAGAAAGTTCTACTGGCAGTAACCTGCAGCTCAAATCATGAACTCCTGTTATTTTCTGTTCAAAGGTGACATTGGAGGTCAGATGGGTTTGTTCATCGGTGCAAGTCTCCTGACTATACTGGAACTTTTTGACTACGTGTATGAGGTAAGCTTTTGCAAATCTTTTTGTGCTAGTCTTTTGTACAATTAGGCCTCAGAAGAAGAGAATGCGTATTGTTTTGTTGAACAGAGACTGTAAGAACTGATCTGTTTAAGGGAAAACTGGATAAAGACATGATGCAGCAAGGTCTCAGCTGGTCAGGTGAGATGAAGAGGGGTGGGAGGAGGCTCATGTAGAATATAAGTACTAGTGTAGACTGGTTGAGCTGAACAGCCTGCTTCTGTGCAGTAAACTATGTACTTATTTATAATTCTGCACCGCTGACTTTGAGTGCACTTGTGGCTCGGTTGGTAAATGCACCACCTCGTGTGGTACTGAACCAAACTGACTAGAAATGGCCATAAGTTGGATCACTGGCCTATGCAAGGTTCATAGATTTCAGCCAGACCGATATCAAATAAGCATTGTCAAGTGACCATTTTTCCCCTCATGCCATCTTTTTCTACACACATTAGTGACCTGAGGGAATATACATGAAGGTGGGAACAGTGTCAGGCTAAGATGTGATTCTGCCCCCACTGCCCCCTGAAGTTGACTAGCAGTGACTAAGGTAAATCAAGATTGCCAGTGCTGGTCAAAGCATATAGCTTGAGTCGAGGAGTGAACAAGGAAAGATTGAGGTGAAAAGAAAGGAAGGCAGAAAAGTCACTGAAAGACAAGACAAGACAGGACTGGGTAGCACAATGACTTTTACAATGCTCTTTCACCTCTGGGGCCTGGAATAAAATCTGAACCAGAATTGATGGCCTGGACTTTGATCGTTGGGTTGACTTGGGAGCCCTCTAAAATGGTGGATGGGTCCTGATTCTGGGATTCCCGACCTCATTCCCGGGCTGTCTGATTTTCGGGAGTGCCTTTAAAAGGTGCAGGCTGGTTCTTGTCAAAAGCCTGCACCTGACACTGGTGACCTGGCCAGCTCCATTGTGGAGATAGGTATCACCTACTACTCTGCAATTTTCATGGGGTCAGGCCAGGTTTTTAGAGTTGTGGTTCATGGCCCCTTAGAGGAGTTGTGAACTCTAGAGTGCATGAGGGGACCTTTTAAAAGGTAAGTTCAAGAGGTCATCCCTCAAGACCTCAAGCCCCCCCCCCCCCCCCCCCCCACACCCACCAACTATGTCCCCTCATGCCCCCTATGCCAAGATCTGCCCTACCATAACCCAGTACGCACTATGGTTCTAGAAAGTGTACAGTTGGTCAATGAGCATGGAAGTCAAGGATGAAAATCCAGACTGGTAAGATGAGTCTCACCTCACTCTGCTGGCTGTAAGGGGCCTGCAGGAAGTGAGTTCAGGGAGTCTGAGACTACCCGAGTGGGCATCAATTGCTGATTTGACACCAGTTGGTGATCTCACTCAGAGGGCCTACAAGGATGGTCAATGCAGAAAATAGAAAAATGTAGAAAATGGAGTCGGAGGTTTCAGTGTTTGATCAAGAGTGCATAGCAGCCAAGAGATCCATCTTCTACTCATCCAAAAATTACTGCAAGTCTTGTCATGGAATGACGCAAAATAGAGACAACCCATCAAAGAGTTAGGAAAATACAACAGGCAGTTAGACGTGTTTATACTTGCCCATTATCAGAGTGTGACAAACCCTAGATAGATATTTGTCTAGAGAAGCTATCTTCAAGCAATTCCCATGGTAACTATTTTCTAAAAGCTTCAGTGTGATGCTTGTTATTTGGAGTAAGCAGAACAATGAGGATTGTCCCAAAAGAGGCTGCATGTATGATTACCCTGTGTACGCACAGTTACTGTTAAACTAAAACAAAAACAGAATTACCTGGAAAAACTCAGCAGGTCTGGCAGCATCGGCGGAGAAGAAAAGAGTTTAAACTAGCCCAGTGATGCCCTCTATTTGATTATTCACCATTTGATGTTGGTCTGTCTGTCGAGCTTTCCAATGACTCCTCCCGGTCAATTCTAATTGGTATTCCCATGGAACTATGGGACTTCAAAGCTCCGTCGGACTTTGAAATCTTAATTTGAATCAATTCTGCCTCTGCACAAAGACATTAAGCAGCTCTATGGATCCATCAGTCTAATCCCCCTTAAAAGTTCAATTTAGCCACTGGGTGCACAGTGATGTTTTGGAGGAGTGTTGGTGTTAGGTAACAATTACAGTGAAGCACTCAGACACAGCTCTTAGTGCTTTTCATGCTGGGATTTGGGGCCAGGATAAAGGCAATATTTTTTTGTCTCTTTCTTAGTCATTTATATTAATAGTTGCAGCCAAAAAATGTGGCCAATCTAGCAATATCATTATGCCCCTTTGGCAGCTCTCATTAATCCAAACTGAGTTTACAGGCTTCCCTCACAGACTGGGAGGGAAAATTGGAGCAGCCTTCGCACATTCCCCCTTGCTATTGGATCAAAAACTATAAACAGAGAGCAAAGAGCAGTTCACCCACCTTGGTTAAAGAAAGAAGACATTTGTATTCATATAGTGCCTTTCACCACCTACCAAAGCACTTTACAGCCAGTGAAGTTTGTTTGAAGTGTGGTAGCTCTTATTCTGTAGGAAACATGGCAGCCACTTTGCGCACAGCAAGCTCCCACAAACAGCAGTGTGATAATGACTGGATAATCCGTTTTAATTGTGTTTAATGAGGGATAAATATTGACCAGGACTGAAGGAGAATTGCCCTGCTGCTCTTTCAAATAGTACCACATGATCTCCCACATCCACCTTGAGAGGGCAGATGGGGCCTTTAATGTCGTCTCCGGGAGACAGCACCTCCAACAGTTCAGCACTCCCTCAGTACTTCACTGCCAAGTGTCCACCTGGATTTTTGTGCTCAAGTCTATGGAGTGAAACTTGAAACCACAGCTTTCTGACTCAGTGGTGAGAATGCTACGCATGGACACATGGCTGACCAGAGCCCAGGAGATGGAGGGTGCACAAGGTGGAAATCACTGATGCCTGTGCACTAGGGGTGACCGGGCTCAACTCGCAGCTTTTTCCTTTGTCTTTACTGGCAGCACTGCTCTCTCCACCTCAAGTTGTCCCCTCTGAATCTGGAACGCCAACCATGCGATCCACTCTGGGACAACGTTCCAGTGCTTGGGATCAATTGTCCTGGAACGTGAGCCCGAGGCTGTGTGGCCATTTGTTCTGACAGGGTACATTCTAGGCAATGCCTTCCTGCACAGGTGCCGGCCAAAGAGCTTTGCGAAGGCGTTCAACAGAAGTTAACATTGGTGAATGCAACAAAATGCAACAGGCATGACAAGGTTCATAAGAGTGAGGTAAAACCAATTCTTGGCAACGAGACAAGACTCTAATTGTAAGGAAGTGGTATAGATAATCCGAACAATTATGAGTAAAATTTCAGAGATACAGAGGTATTCCTTTCCAAGCCATGTCCTAAGTATAGCTAGTTTTCAGATTATTTTTCTCAGAAGTAATACAATTGTTTAGCTGAGTTCCTTGTTGATGTGACTGGGTTTGAAGTTAATGTTGTATTTATATTACCTGTTAGACACATCTTACAAAGTGTCCAAGTGTGTTTTGTAAAAGTTTTGAATAGCAGCAGCCTTGCATTTGGGAGTGCCTTTCACAACTGCACAAAAGTAATTTTGAGCAATTGAAGTACTTTTGTTGTCAATGTTGTTATGTAGGGAATTCTGACATCCAATTTGCACTTAGCAAGGTTCACAAACACAAAGGACCAAATGCTGGGGGTGAAATGGATTTTTGGGTGCTGCAAGGCACCTTAAAGTCCTGAAATGGAGTTTGTGGCACGTGCATACACTTCTGATGTCATATTGATAAAGGGAGTTAGTGCACACACCTAATGTTTCCTGGAAATATGCAGAGTAGGCAGATCATGGCATCATTCGGTGAGTAACATTGATCTGATGCCAGTGCTGCTATTTTGAAGCAACAGGCGTTAACCTGCATCCTCACACAGCTAAACACTTGTTCAACATGCATTATTGAGGGGATGGTTAAAAGGGGGAGATAAGAGGCCCAGGCCATCTTCAGCTGCTTCATCAATGACCTTCCTGCCATCATAAGGTCAGAAGTGAGGATATTCGCTGATGATTGCACAATGTTCAGCACCATTCGCATCCCCTCAGATACTGAAGCAGTCCATGTCCAAATGCAGCAAGACCTGGACAACAGGGGACCAACCCCCTCCACTTCTCTCCCCCTACCCAAACCCCACCCCCTCCACACACCTTAAACCAGCTTATATTTCACCCCTTTCTTGGATTCACTCAAGTTCTGTCGAAGGGTCATGAAGACTCGAAACGTCAACTCTTTTCTTCTCCGCTGATGCTGCCAGACCTGCTGAGTTTTTCCAGGTAATTCTGTTTTTGTTTCAGCTGTATAAATACTTTGGTTACAAGAGCAGGTCAGAGGCTGGGAATTCTGCAGCAAGTAACTCATCTCCTGACCTCCCGAAGCCTGTCCACCCTCTACAGGGCACAAGTCAGGAATGTGATGGAATACTCCCCACTTGCCTGGATGAGTGCAACTCCTAAACACTGAAGAAGCTGGACACCATCCAGGACAAAGCAGCCCGCTTGATTGGCACCATATCCACAAACATTCACTCCCTCCACCACTGACGACAGTAGCAGCAGTGTGTACCATCTACAAGATGCACTGCAGGAATTCACCAAGGCTCCTTAGACAACACCTTCCAAACCCACAACCACTACCATCTAGAAGGACAAGGGCAGCAGATAGATGGGAACACCACCACCTGCAAGTTCCCCTCCAAGTCACTCACTATCCTGACTTGGAAATATATCGCTGTTCCTTCACTGTCGCTGGGTAAAATTCCTGGAACTCCCTCCCTAACAGCACTGTGGGTGTACCTACACCACATGGACTGCAGCGGTTCAAGAAGGCAGCTCACCACCACCTTCGCAAGGGCAATTAGGAATGGGCAATAAATGCTGGCCCAGCCAGCGACACCCACATCCCGTGAATGAATTTTTAAAAAAAGGAACACTGCAAAGTTTCATGGTGTGATGCCAATCCATATGTACCAGGCAGTTCCAGCCTTGATGGCTGGGACAGCAATGAATGTATAAGTAGAGCTCAGTACTCCCAGGATAAGGAAAAGAGGGCAATGAGGAATCAACAATTCAGCGATCACTGTTTAAAAAAAGTGCACATGTAGGTATCAAATCCAACAAGATCAGATTTGCCTTTTCTATGACAAATTCCTTACCCAAACCCAATGAGCAAAAAAACAGCCTGCTGACTTCACTGTTTAGGGACACATGTGAAGGATGAAGACTTTGGTGAAGTACCCTATAAAGCACACACACAATTGCACCTCTGCATGAATCACCATCTTATCAAAGGAAATGACACCCCATGTCCACTTCTTCTTCATATTGTTTTCATTATATATAACTTGTAAAAAAGAAATAGTTGCATTTATATAGCATTTTTCACTGTCAGACATCTCAAAGTGCTTTACAGCCAATGAAGCACTTTTTGAAGTGTAGTCACTGTTGTAATGTAGGAAACGCGGCAACCAATTTGCGTACAGCAAGCTCCCACAAACAGCAAGGTGATAACAACCAGATGATCTGTTTCTCTGTTATGTTGATTGAGGAATAAGTATTGATCAGGACACTGGGAAGAACTCCCCTGCTCTTCTTTGAGATAGTTCCCTGGGATCTTTTATATCCACCCGAGGAGACAAAGGGGCCTCAGTTTAACGTCTCATCCAAAAGATGGCACCTCTGACAGCGCAGGGCTCCCTCGGTACTGTACTGGAGTGTCAGCTTTGTTTTTTGTGTTCAAGTCTGTGAAGTGGGACTTGAGCCCAGAACCTTGAGATTCAGAGGCAAGCATGTTTCTAACTGAGCCACGGCTGACACACAGGCAGCTATAAGCAGAGTATAGGGAGACGTGACCAGAGTGAGGAGGTGAGGACTTTGATGAAAGACGAACCTTGTGTGTCTGGTAACTTAAAATAGTACAATCACATCTGCTCCTAAAGCAAGGCAGTGAGGTAGCACCTATCAGGAGCTCAACTTAATGAGAATTGAGTTCCTTTACAGGCAGTACAGAAGTCATTGCAGGCACCAGGGGGAAAGCGTGCAGTGGCGAGAGTTTTGTAATGACCATTTATTTGGCTGTAAGGCTCTGTTATGTATGTCTGAGTTAGCTTTACTGACCCTAGGACCAGCTTAACTGAGGTGTGAGCCCCTTGCTGTTTATGGGGCATTTGAATACCTCTAGTGCTTTTCTTCACTGTGCTGAAACTGTCCAAAACATTCCGATAATTTAAAGTTTATTCCATCATTCCCATGATTTGCACACAACTTGCCTGATCTTAGACATGTTGAGGCCAACACAACGAACTCCCAGATCACTCAATGAAAGTCCTGAGGACTACCGATTCTTCACCTTTCAGCCTCACGGACAATGTGATAGGAACTGCCACTGTCTCACTGCTGGTTAAAGTCATCTGGCTTATGGAGTGAGCCTTTAACTTAATGGTAGCAACCCCACTTCTGAGTTAGAAGGTGAAGGGCTCATACCCTGCTTTAGTACTGTTACAGCTGTACAGAGCCTTAGTTAGGTCGCATCTGGGGTACGGTGTACAGTTTTTGTCTATTTACTTTGGGTGCGGTGTTCCTTCCCTTGGTCCATAAAAACCCTCCCACCTTAGAGGACCAACAGCCCCATTGGCTGGTATAAACGTGAATGAAGTGTTCACGTCACGGCCTGTCAGTCTGTTAAACAGCCTGAAAGTCCTTTGATGACTTCTCACTTTTTATTCTCCAAGGAATTTGTGTAAAGATAAAAAGAAAACAACCGTAATCAAAATGGAAGTGGTAGCACTCTTGTGAGACAGCAACCACAGATTGATAAAGTTGACCATGATCTTGGAGCCAGAAGTCCCTAAGATCAGGAGTCAGGGACATAACTTTAAAAGGGCTAAAGTTGATGAGCAGAAGGGAACAAATAAATTGGTTCAACAATACTTCAGACAAGTGGAACACTGTTAAAAGTATAACAGTGAGCATTCACATATCCAATAAAGCTTAACCAAAGCCTACGCAGCAAAAAACATGTTAGAAATTAGATAAAAATGAAAAATGGTCTGCAGAAATCCTGCAGGGAGAAACAAGAAGGATGCCACAAGGCTGAATATAATAAAATGCAGAAACATCTGAAAAAGGCTGATCAGTGGAGGCGAGATTAGGAGAAGGTCATAGCAGCTGTGATGAAACAGAGTGGCAACAAATACTTTCAGTACCACAACAGTATGAGAGCATTTGGAGAAGATGCAAATGGGCTTGAAACTGAGGAAGAGCACAAAATAGTAACTACTCTGAATGAATACTTCTGCCTCGTACATGAGTAACATGCATTCCCCAAACAAAGGATTTCCCAAGTATAATCAGTGACTTCACTTCACTGGGATGGAAGATCCAAACACACTAAATGAGCTCAAAACAAATATATCCCCAGGAATAGACGGTATTTGCCCCAGACTGCTGAGAGATGCTGTTGCATCTTATTGCATTGGGAGAGAGACCAGGGAGGAGATTTGTGAGGCACTGACAACCATTATGACTGAGTCAATGAACACTGCCATCATTAAGGGAGTCAATAGACCCTGAGCAGAAGACAGGCTGATGTGACACCCATATTCAGAAAGGGTGGTAAAGCAAACACAAGCACCTGCAGACCATTCCATGCAAAATAATGTAATTGATTATTGGAAGAAAACTTAATGATTAACTAAACAATAACGTGATTAACAGCAGTTAGCATGGATTCAGAGGGGAAAACGATTCCTGGTTAAGTTCCTCAACCTCTTTAAGGAAGTAACAACCAAAGTGGACTGTGGGAAGCCCCATGACTTGGTGTACCTCGACTTCCAAAAAGCTTTTGACTAAGTTTCACATGAAAGGCTGCAAATTAAACTGAAAGTGGTGGGGATTCAAGGTAAACTCTGAGAATGGATGAGAAACTGGTTGAAGGTGGGAAGTGCTCATTAGGTGAGTTATGTCAAAGGGAGGGGGTACTGAGTGTGGTGCCTCGAGGCTCAGTGCTGAACCGCCACTGCTTCTAAATGACATAAAGGACCTGAATTCAAATGTTCAACTCAAAAGCGATTGAATTGGCAAGTGACACCTGGCAATCGGAAGAGGCAACTCCAAAGTGACAGAACAAAATAAGCAAGTGGGCTGAACAATGGCAGATAAAATTTAATGAAGACAAGTGCCAAGTACTACAAGTAGGAAGGAATAATAGATGAGACACTTATTCCATGAATGGTGTTGAAATGGCTGGGAGTGAAGCTGAAAGAGACCTGGGAGTGTAAGTATACTCATTGCTAAGTTTGCAATGTTCATGTTTGTCTAAGTGAACATTATGCCTGGATCAGTACAAGTGACAGCTATTATTGGCTTCAAATTTGTTTAGGATTGAATTTATATGACTTCAATTCCATTAATTACAATTCATTTGCAATTATAATTGCACTGAGTTTCAAAACAAGGCACAATGCCAATAATAAACTCAATAACATGCACTTGTAAGAGCTCTTACCAAGACAATAATGGCCTAAACAACCGCTGCCATAGCAACTCCCACTGTCCCTAATATACCATCGAACGAAATTGTATTCTGCAAATTTCCAATGCTGAACAGCACAAAGTCAATTAGCCTGCATCAGTGAAGAGATTGGCAATCAGTGTTGTTAAATTTATGATGTACTCACATTGCATTTAGATTAATTGTGTTGCCTGTGTGTCTTCATTATTGTTTAATTAATTATGAGTAGGGATGAAGACTGTCAATCACATGGGTCTTAATTTTATAGATATTTATGCCAAACCCTTATGAATATTATAGGCAACAACATAATAGTAAAGGTGAGCTGTTGCAAAATTGAAGTCGTCTACATTTTTAATTGCCCTGTTAAATGGTGCCAGGCTTTTGAACAACAACTTGCATTTGTATAGTGCCTTTAGTGTCATAAGACATCCTTACAAGACAGGAACAATTGTGACACAAAATCTGACACTGAGCCACTTTAGAAGATATCAGAATGGGTGACCAAAAGCTTGGTCAAAGAGGTAGGTTTAAACAAATGTCTTTAGAGGCGGAGAGCTTTAGGGAGGGAATTCCGGAGCCTTGGGCCTAGACTGCTGTAGTCACAGCTGCCAATGGTGGAAAGATAAAAATCAGGGATGTGCAAGAGGCCAGAATTGGAGAAGTGCAGAGATTTGGAGGGTCAGAGGAAGTTAGAGGTTGGGGAGAGGGGCGAGGCCTTGTAGTGATTTGAACACAAAGTTGAGAATTTTAATGGTTCTGCGCCTAGGAGGTGTAGCAGTGTAAGATGATAGCTGTAAACTAAAACAGGGTAGCTAATGATTGACAGGTTAAAGCTGTCATTAATGAATACTTGCTGCCTGAATGTGCTCAGGGAGCTTTTCAGTTTTTCAGATACCAGCATTGCAACTCTGAAACAAAAAGCTTCTTGGGGTGGCCAAACAAGACAGATAATGAAGACACCTTAGTTATGATTTATATTTGGCATTCCAACTTCCAAGAAATAGAGCTACAAGTGAGTTATAACGATGCCACGAGTGGGATATAAATGGTATCCTTTAGGTTTCATCATACATTCTGTCTTAAACAACATGTTAAAAGTTAATTAAAGCATCAAGTGATATTAATTAGATAAAAGGGTAAAAAAGGATAGGTTTAATGATGGGCTGGAACACTTTGCGGTCTCGTTTCCATGGAGCTGTAGACAGTGTGAAGGCGAACTGGTCTGTTTTGGGTAAAGATTTAGAATGGTGATATTTTCAATATTCAATATAAAAGAACACAGTTGGAAAATTGTTCACAGTTCTGGGCACTGCCTTATAGGAAGTATATTATGGCTTGGTAAGGGTACAGCAATGATTTGCTAGATTGATACTGGAAGTAAAACCTAGTAGTTGTGAAGAAAGACATTAAAACTTGGAGCTTTTTCACAGAAACAGAGAAAGCTAAGATGGGGATTGAACACAAGACGTTCCAAATTATAAAAAGTTTAGTGTGTAGAATGCATAATAGTTTCCATTGGATATGAATCAGCAACAAACGATCACAGACCCAGGGTTATCACTAGAAAGATGAAGGGAAAGTTTGAAGAATTTTCTTCACGCGGAGGCTATTGCAACACAAAATGCTTTTCTACAAGTGACTATTGAGACAAATATTGTTTAAACAGTAAATATTTGAAAGAGAAGCACATAACAGAATACTGTATGGGGAAAGGATGGAAAAATGAAATTGTGTAGATAGCTCTGTCCAGGAGGGAAGGACAAGAAGTCAGCATTGATTAGTGGAAATGCGTTGATGTAGAGTTTTGTTTGATCATCCAGAACCTCCCCTCAGAACATTCAGTAGTTGGGACACAGGCAATTTTTAAAAAATTTATGTGGTCATGGGATGTGGGCATCACTGGCAGGGCCAGTTTTTATTGCCCATCCCTAATTGCCCTTGACAAGGTGATGGTGAGCTGCCTTCTTGAATCGCTGCAGTTCACCTGTTGTAGGGACACCCACAGTGCTGTTAGGAAAGGATTTTGACCCAGCAACAGTGAAGGAATGGCGATATAGTTCCAAGCCAGGATGGTGTGTGGATTGGAGAGGAACTTGCAAGTGGTGGTGTTCCCTTGCATCCACTGCCCTTGTCCTTCTAGGTGGTTGAGGTTGTGGGTTTGGAAGATGCTGTCAAAGCGAGTGTAGAATAGTCTGTGGAACAAGTGGGCTTCATGAGCCAAATGGCTTTTTCTCACTTCACATTTCAGAATGAAGTCTCTGCCCTGTTGACTGTAAGGATACTGTGCGAAATGAGCTTTGTGAGACTTAACCTTCAACATATTCATATAACAAAAGTGCCTATATTTTAATATTCAATTGGTCGTGTCTCTCAGGTTCACATTGCTGCAGTCTGGGTGGCCAGGTAGGGTTAGTTTTTTCAACTATATTATCAAGGCCAGAGCAAAGGGAGCTTCACTCTGCACCTCTGCTGTACTTGACCTGGGAAGGCTTGATGCCGAATGTAAGGAACGTGTTCCATTCCCCAGCAGGGCTACAAACAACAGGGCCAGAGAAAAAAAAATCTCATTGCAAAGAAGATGCTACTGAAATAATTGCATCAAAAAAAAATTGTGCAGGCTGTAATCGAATTGCAGTCAGGAACTCAAAGCTGCTCATTGGCTTCCTACCAAGTCATTCCCTGCTGTGTCGCAACTTGTGATAAATCAAGCCAATCTCATTCATTATTGGCTAAGTAAGAAGCATATATCGAGTCATGTCAAGTTTTTCAAGTCCCCTTGTTCTTTCAATAAACAAAGCCAATTATGCGAAGAACAAGCAGTGTCTGGCAGCAAGGTACAAACTTGTAATGTGTTCCAGGGCTCAATTGACATTATAAACCACAACAGCCCACTGCAAGAAGCTCATCTTCTCTCCAACCGCTCTAATGTGTCACAGCCGTGCACTTACTTGCAGATCTTCTTCCCGTGTGGCATCGCTTACAGGTGCTCACGGCTCTGGTTGATTTCCATAGCGGCTGGCACAATCATCTGCCGTAAGCTGGGTGGAAGATTGGTGGGAACTCCAGAGATAAGAGGACAGGGTGTTAATTTTAATCCTCAAAAACAGGTAGGTTCGGGTTGGATGGGAAGTTTAAAAAAAATTAAATTTCCAACCCTTATTGCACCTGCACACTTCCAGTTTTAACAGCAGGGTTATGAAGATGTGTTACATAAAATATTAATTTATAATGTCATTGGCTGGACATACACATGTATTGAACTTTTTTGAAAATAACACTTTTCCTGAGCAAAGGACGCTGGCTAACAGAAGCTACTGTGTTGCATTTGTGAATGACGCAAGCTGCTTTT
Source organism: Carcharodon carcharias (assembly GCF_017639515.1). Taxonomy (NCBI): domain Eukaryota; kingdom Metazoa; phylum Chordata; class Chondrichthyes; order Lamniformes; family Lamnidae; genus Carcharodon; species Carcharodon carcharias. The sequence continues at coordinate 17,520,880 of NC_054507.1, read as the reverse complement.
AAGGAGATGGGTGGCAGGATTTTCCAGCCCCACCTGCCAGTGGGATCTACCAGTCCCGCCAAAGTCAATAGACTTTTGGCTGGCTTGCTGCATCCGCCACGTCAGGGCCAGAAAATCCCAGCCAGAGGCTATGGAGCTCTCAGAGAGAGGACACATGATCCAGCTCTTGGGTGTGATAAAAGATACTGGATTTTTGGATAATCAGAGAGAGACTGCTACGGGGGAAAACAGCCTTACCCCATTTCTCTTTCTTCTGAAATCTCTCTCATAAAGCTGTGCTGTTTGTGATTTGAAAAACACACTAGAAGACCTCATTGCTGCAAGCTGAGAGTTCTTAAGGAAGAACTCCAGATCAACACCACTGTCTTCAGTGAAAAACCCCAAGAACCAGCAGCTACTGTGGACCAGGACCCTCCAGCTGTGAACAAGCATCTGGACACTCCGTGAATAAATTTTTTTGTGACTTTTCTTGTTACTTGGCTAAGTTTTAATACCTGATACTCTGCAGAGTTTTATTTTTTTGTTTGCATGTTTGGGAAGGATTGTGTGTGCGTGCGTTGTTTCTGCATTAGCGGTTAGTTGGACATATTTGTGCATTTTAAACCTTTTGTTAATAATTTCTGCATTTTGCCCGAGTGAGTTTTAACAATAAAACTAACTCTTTACTTGTTATCTTAAGGAGCCTGGCTGGCTTATGTCTTGCACTGAGTTACAACCACTTAAGTATTTATTAAATTGGCAATATAACCTCCCTTTTAAATTCACACTCTTATATCCAACTCAGGAGTGCAACAAAGAGAGGAGTCAGTTTACCCCGTTAACCTAGTCATAACAACAGTGAGATGGTGGGGCAAGGAGCAGGTGACCAATCCACTCCCAGGAGGCAGTTCAGTTATTGAAACCTTTTAAGGAACCTGTGTGCCTCCATTTTATCAAGCTTTCTGTTTAACTACTACTGGCTGGCTTTCCCTGGCCTCAGGAAATGTGGCAGGTAAAAGGAGGCAAGAAGGCCCAGGTCCATAAATAAGTGCCTTTACAACGTAGTTTGTGGACCAGGAGGAGAAGGAATGTTTGTCTCGATCTAACAAACTTACCCTGTAAACCTTCCCCATCCCTCATGATCTGTCAGATACCCGCACTTCCATGACCTCCAACTGCCCCTTCTTCAATCTTCTCTCTTCACCAGGATAGTTCTTGTTCTTGTACCTTGGCACTCTTCCCTTGAAGAATAGTGTGAAGTAATGGAAGGATTTGTAGGCTGATTAACAGTCCAACAGATGATGTAAACCATCTTTATACCAGCTGATAGGTTGGTTAATCCTATATGGTGGGAGGATTTTATGGGCTCCCTTGTCCAAGAGGATCCCACTGATCGTCAACCAGAATTCAGAGCTGGAGCTCCAGCCACCAGGACTGTTTAGAGTGGGGTTCAAAGCCTGTGCTTTCTGACTCAAAGAGAGGATTGCTACTAAAAAGGCAAAGATTCACTTCATAAAGTCATGATCCAGGGACCTTGAGACCAATTGATAACTCTGCTGTTTCCCTGTCTGAGTTTGGGTAACTCCACACAGACAGAGGATTTAACCTGTAGCTTCTGGTCCATTTAGCTAAAGTAGCACACCATGGGATCCTTTCACCAACTCAAACTAACATAGGAACTCGGAGCTCTTTAATTTCATTTTCATTGAGACTTTTACTTTGTGGACAATAATGGTTGACAAGTTTCCTTGACTTAATTGTGTGGTTTGAAGTGTTATTTCCATCACTGCACTGAGTCAGAAGGCTGTGGTATCAAGCCCAACTCCAAGAGTTGTATGCATGATCTGGGCCGATAATTAAGTGCAGTGCGAGTGATATGCAGCATTCTCGGAGGTGCATTTTATTTACATGTTCAGCTGGGCATAAAAGATCCTATGGTATATTTGAAGAAGAGCAGGGGACTTCTCCCTGGTATTCTCGCCAACATTCATCCCCTCAAGCCACAACACTTGAAGTGGATTATCTGGTCATTTATTTCAATTCTGTTTGTGGGATCTTGCTGTGCACAAATTGGCTGTTGTTACATTACAATAATAAGTACACTTCAAAAGCAAGTCATTGACTGTGAAGCGCTTTTGGATGTCCTGAAGAAAGTGAAAGGTGCCATAGAGATGCAAGATCTCTCTCAGTTGGAATTAAGAGAGGTAAACTGTACTAATTTTAATTTAGAATTGCAATCCCTCTTTAGTACTCAAAATACTATCCACTGTAATAAGCCTCCATCAGCAGTTAGTGTGTGTCTGGTCGAGAATAGTTTCTCGATTAAATACTATGCTTTCATTACAAGTATCACTGTTTAATGAATACAGAGTGAGTGTGTGATCAGATTGGCTGTTTCATTTTGACTGAAGGCAAGTAATAAAATTACTGCACCATTTACATGAAGTAGTAAGAGTCAGGTTTGCAAAAAGGTTATAATGGTCGATTCTATACCACAGAAGGGAGCAAAGAGCTCATAACCTAATGAGGGAAAAATCACTCAGGTTGGCCCAATTCAGAGCCACAGGCTGAGGGTGACGGAATTGTCTCCTGATAGCATGGGATTCCAGGATTCTTAGGCTGGAATTTCCCAGCCCCGTTGGTGTCGGGCATCATGGCGGGTGGGGTATGGGGGACAATATGGTGAGAAGGCAAAAAAAATCAGTTTCACACCGTCGTGAAACCAGTTTGCGATCACCCGCTAAAGGCATTGTATGCTGCACGTCAGGAACCTAATTTAATTACTTTAGCATCTCATTATAAGCCCTGCTCACCGGAATCATCCCCACCACACTGGATGATCCGGGCAGCCAACTGAACATAAGCGACGTGCACCTGGTGAGCTGCACTTCACTCGGGACTTGGCGGTTTGTTTGCCTACCTTGCTTCAGGCAGCACTCACAGTCATCAGCACCAGGCTTCACAGGCAGCACCACATCACTTTTAGGGGGGCTCCCGGGCAGGTCTCTACCCACCAGACCAGCTGTAAGGTAGGGGTGGCTTTTCAACAGCTGCAGGGCTGGGGCTTGCTTGGGAAGGGGGAGAAGTGGCCTCAGGCAAGGGAAGAGGCTGCAGGGCGAGGGCTGTACTGGGGAAGGAGGGTATCCCAGGGTGTGTGTGGGGGGGGCACATGTTGATCTGTGCAAGTGGCCTCAAGATGGTGAGGGCTGAGGAGGCAGTCTTCAGAGGGGATGAGACCAGATGGAGATGTGAGGGTATGTGTGAGAGAGAGTGAGTGGTGATGTCCCTTGAGCTGGCAGTGAGTGAGATTCCAGTGAGTGTGTGATGGACTTGAGAGTGTGAGAGTTTAGAGTGATGAGATGGTTGCCTTACCCTAGCAGCACGGATGAGATCATTCATCCATTTTCTGCAATAGATGGCTGACCTCTTGTTGTGCAGCTTTGGCACTGACCACCTCTGCCACCGCCTCCCAAGCTGGAGTGGTGAGATTAACGGGCCACCTGTGGCCAAAGTGGGTGTACAGGACATCGCCGGGGGCCTCCATAGCTCCAGAAGGTGTCCCAGGGACACGTTACTGAATTGGGGAGGGCTACACTATTCTTGGCTTTTGGGGCCACGTCTTCACTGGAGCAGTCCTGGGCTGCAAGCTTTGAGAAGGGTACGCGCGACTGCATGAGGGAGCATGAGTGACGGGAAAATTGGAGGTCACCCGCCAGTGAGATGGCGTGTTTCCTGTGACTGCATAATTAATGAGCTGGGAATGGGATGATATGGCGCAGAAACCTGCCATTGAGGCCGGTGGATAAAATGACTTTTTTTTCTGCCCACTACTGCACTTGGCGCAAATTTGGGACAATTCCACCCTTAGACATTACTTGGGCATAAGCAATAGGTGCAAGGGCAGTCCATTTTGTCCCTTGAACCTGTTCCACCATTCACTGGAGATCATGGCTACTCTTCTACCTCGATTCCACTTTCCTGCCCCTCTCCATATCAGTTTGGGTTTGCGTTGTGTAATTCCATTCATTCTCCTTTCTTGAAAACTGGAAATATATGGCCTAACTTTTTGAATTTAAGGAAAGGGATGCTGGTGCTAAGGAATGAAACAGGCCTCCACTTCCTACACAGTATCAGCATTAAGCACTCCCAGGTCAGGCTCTGCAGATGCCTCCATATGCCTTAACCCCAATTGTGATAAAAAGCAACTGACATTGTGATGTCTCCAGTTCCATCCACAGCCTTCCTTGTCTCCTTACTGTTAAACAGATTAAAATGGTGGACAAGAGTAATAGCAATTGTAAAATCCAAGCTGATGATCCGTGCACAAAATACCCTTGGCGCCATCTGGGGGAAACCAAAAGGCCTTTAGAGAAAGGAGGCAAAAAAGATCGGTGGAAAGTTGAGGGGATGGGAGGGTTCCCAATAAATAACCTCTAAAAGGGATCTGAAACCTGGCCTTTGCTCATTGTGATGTCAGCCCAGTTATCCAGCAGGGGTTGCAGACACACATCTAAAGAAATAGATACAATCATCTCCAAAAGCAGAAAGGTTCATCCTTCAGATATCAGTATGAACTCTCATCCTTTAAATCTGTAGCTGCTGATCCATTAAAAGGCATCATCTTCACAATGCAGTGGATTCTTTGACCTTTGTCCAAGGCATCATCAATTACCAAATCCTGTTAGAAGATTATCTTGTGTGCGTCAATGAAGTCAGCTCTCGCCTCTAGAGACCAGAGTCTTGAGCCCACTGAATAGGTGAGAAAGCTTTTTTTGTTGCTGCCCCAGTGATACCTGCTGAGAATAACAAGAGGGATAGCAGTTCTATCCTCTTGTACAGAGGGTACGAGATTTACAACAGCAGAGTGGATATTTCCATTACTCGCCGATTTAGGCTGGACCTTGAACAGTCACTTGTAAATTACTCTTAGGCAGGGCCAGCTGAATCTATTCTGGAAACAGAGCATCCCCCTCCATCAGAATCCATTAATAGGACAATAAACATTCTTCCTGATTTCCTATATCTGTCCAAAGCAGCATTGAGTTGGCCCATAATGGAGCAGCACTATGGGGGAGCCATGCTGGCAGGAGCCCCACGCCTTAATTTGGATAGCCGGGGATATGTGAAATGTTGCTACAGGGCACAGCCTGGCCTGCAGCACACATTGACTGGAGATAAGACGATGTGGAGAGGCAGCACAGCTCTTCAAAGGGCTGCAGCTGGCCCAAAAAATGAGGAGTTGTGACAGTGACAGAAAGATGGCCTTCTTGCCCACAACAGAGCAGGGAGAAGTGGGCTACCTCTGCTGTTGAAGTGCTGGCAGGTCCTGCTGCAGGAGATATGTCAAAGGGGAGTTGCCCTACTCGAGACTGACAGGCACCTTGGCTGAAAATGAGAGAGACATTCCCTGGCGTCAGGAGGAAGAGGAAGTTACTGTGTTGCTTTGTTCTGCTCACATTTCTTGTGGGACCGATCAACCAAGGTGGTGCACAACCATTGTGCTTTCGTGCACATGCTTTTATCGTGCCTAAATTCCAGGGTACCTTTCTAGTGGAGGTGGAGTGAGCAGCAAACAGATGTTAATGAGTCCAGCTCAACATGCTCCTCTGTTGACAGGGGATTTTTCAGTGGGGTCAGCAACCTGGGCTCCTGCATAGGGAATGGCCACTTGTGTGAGGCCCTGGATGGAAAGCAGCAGCCATGGAGCCAAGAGTCAGATGGCTAGAAATTCCCCGGGGCAGAATTTTGCCCTTGGCGAGGGTGCTCGGTGGGGGGCGGTCAGGAAGCCGACCGCAATCGGCACCGCACTGCGAAATCACGCCAGCGGGCCAATTAATGTCCTTCCTGCATGAAATGCAAGTGGTAATACTGAGCGCTGCCTGTGCGGGGGGCGGGGCGGGTGTTGGTGGGGGAGGGAGGAGGGTGAGCAGGCCGAGCGCAAATTCACACAAGCACGTGTGTGAGTGCTTCATAATCTCCCTGCGGCACAGAGCTGACTCAGGGATGTGAAGAGATATGAAAAAAATAAAAATGTAATGAAATGTGTCCCCTCATGTGACTCTGTCACATGTAAACAATGAAAAATTAAAGTTTTTTATTTTTATTTGCTTTTGGAAACCTCATCCCGCCTGTGGGTGAGGTTTCCAAAAAATGCAAAGGCCGCTTGGCCTTTTTGCCTACCTGCCAACCGTAAGGTTGGACAGGCGCAAAATATTTGATTTAATTGGTTACCTAATAGCCTTAACGGGCTTTTTAATTTTTGGCAGGTGCGCTGCCAGCTCCAGTGCATGCGCACACCCATCGACCAAACTATCGCGTGACTGCACATTGACATCAGCACGATCAGGCCGACATCAACGCGTGTTATTTCACGCTTGAGCGGGTCAGGCATGCGCCTGCCCACTGAGCAAAAACTTCTGCCCCGAGCCTCTGGACAGGTGGGGGTGGTATTTTGAATGAGACCCAACTGGCTAGGTTAAAGAGTCATACAAACTCGAAATGTTAATTCTGTTTCTCTCTCCACAGATGCTGTCAGACCTGCTGAGTTTTTCCAGCATTTTCTGTTTTTATTCCAATTGGCTAGGTATTTTGTTGATGCCAAAATTCTAACATTGGGTAAGGGGGAGGAAGGGCAGGAGCAATTCACTCTTTATTAGAAGACTCAGAATTGGCAGGTTGATGTCACCCACCAGAAATCCCACCAGCTTTCCTGCCCTACCCACCCTCCTCTTCTTGCCCCAGGAGAAAGTGCATTTGTGCATAATGTTGTGTTTCCAGGATGGGCACTACCAACTGACTGAGATTTTTATTTAACGAAGAAGGTGGGATCATCAACTGAAATGGCTTGTCCTCACCCCTTAACAGAATAGCACAAAGCTCTGTCAAAATCCAACCCAACCTTCAGCACAATTACTGGGAACACTGTATGTGCAATGAACCACCAGGTGGGGACTCTGCCAACCCTAGCTCAGTAGTAAAAAAGGACCCAAAGTGCTTCACAGGAGCATTAACAGACAAAATTTGACACCAATTAGCCACATAAGGCGATGTTAGCACAGGTGACCAAAAGCTTGGTCAAAGAGAGAGGTTTTTAAGGAGCATCTTAAGAACATTAGAATTAGGAGCTGGAGTAGACCAGACGGCCCACTGAGCCTGCTCTACCATTCAGTATGATCATGGCTGATCTTGGGCTTCAACTCCACTTTCTCACCTGCTCCCCATATCGTTCGATTTCCTGAGGGATCAAAAATCTGTTTCTCCCAGCCTTTAATATACTCAACAATGGAGCATCCACAACCTTCTAGGGTAGCGAATTCCAAAGGTTCACAACCCTTTGAAGAAATTTCTACTCATCTCAGTCCTAAATGACCAGCCCCTTATTCTGAGACTGTGCCCCCGTGTTCTAGACTCCTGAACCTCTCAGTTCTACCTCAGCAGAATCCTATATGTTTCAATGAGGTCACCTTCAAAGAGGTCATCTCAAAGAAGAGAGAGCTGGGGAGGCAGAAAGGTTTCAGAAAGGAATTCCAGAGATTGGGGCTGAGGCAGCTGAAGGGACGGCCGCTCCTAAGATGCCAGAAGTGGAGGAAATGCAGATGGGAGGGACATGCCCACTTTTCAGACCATCAAAGCCAATCCAATAGCATCAGGGTAAAAAAAATTGCTGATTATTTTAGTTACAATGGAACTATTTCAGGATAATAGTGACATTTTCCATGTTTTTTCTTGTGAATTCATTGTTAACTGATGGTGAGCTCAGCAGTCTAACCTCCCTGTCCTGTCCCAACTGAAGGGGGCGGTAAATACAGAAAATAAAGCCTAATCTATCATTAATACTGGGCAGTAAAACCAATTTGTTAATGAAATGCATTGCTGACTGAAGGGCAGTATTTTGAGCATGTATGTCTCATTTCAAATTGTCATTTATTTGTGGATTCTCATCACGATTAGTTGACAAAGAGAAGGGAGAAGCTGATTTCTCCCCACCCCCCAATATTTTTCACTCCTCTGGGTGAATGCAGCAATGACTCCTAATTGGTGTGATTAATGCTTCATCCTCGAGAGGTCACTGCCTGGCCTTCCTGTCAAACAAGCTTAAACTAAACCAGGCCTTTCAACTGCCAGTGCTTTGCTGAGCCACGTGTGCTAGTGTTGCTCATTGTTAAATCATATTTTGAGAACAATTGTGATGAACTGCCACATTTCAGGCCCTGACTTTTCCTCAACCTTTAAATGGAACTTGAACAGGCATCTACGTTGGCTCGCACTGGACTGCGGAGCCAGATTAATACTTCATCGGGCGCTGGACACCAATGACAGTCGACCCTCTCTGCACCTCCCCACTTACAAACTCCACCCCAACCACCACCTGTGCCCTCTATTCCATTAAAACACAAATGTGAACTTGCAGTGCTAAATGACAGTACTTTATAATCTGCCAACTCTGCCCCACTTCGGTATTTTTAAACGCAGAAATGTTTTAACCCAATGGTTGTGCAGTGTTTCTGTGTCATGGGGAGTTTTACCGGGAGCCCCATAATTGTGCATAGCCCTGTAGGGTCAGCCATCGCTCACACTTGCCAGAAGGTTGTGGGTTCAAGCCCCACTCCAGAGAATTGAATACAAAATCAAGGCTGAAACTCCAATGCAGTACAAAGGGAGTGTTGCACTGTCCGAGGTGCCGTCTTTCAGAAGAGATGTTAAACCAAGGCACTGTCTGCCCTTTCAGGTGGGCATAAAATGGCACTATTTGGAAGGAGAGCAGGGGAGGATTCTTAGTGTTGGGTCTAATCCTTCAACCAGCATCACTACAAACAGATTATCTGGTCATTATTACATTGCTGTTTATAGGAGCTTGCTGTGCATAAATTGACTGCTGTGTTGCCTACACTACAACAGTGACTACACTTCATTGGCTGTAAGGCAATTTGGGATATGCTGAAGTTGTGAAAGGCTCTATAAAAATGCAAGTTCCTTTCTTTCATTCAACCCATGACTAAGTGCGCTGGTTGGAGCTGATGGTTGGTTTTGCTTTTGTATGGTGAGGTAGGTCAGGATGAGAAGCTAGGCTTGGGTCTCGCTCTATTTCACTGATCCAGTTGCCCTGACCATCCCTTTTCTTGGATTGGGGGATGGAGATCCCTCCTGATACTGGCTGACCTTCTTGAGAAGGTAAATAAGGATGTCTTTTGTTGTTGAAAGAGATTTGCACATTGGAGGATGAGAAAATATGTTACATTGAAAGTGGTCCCTCCCTATAATTTATTACTGAAAAATATGATAAGCTTCCTCCTCCTCCTGTTTGTGAGGAATGAGTATTAATTAGATCCAGTAATGGGCAAGATGTAACACCCCCAATGGATGCTGATCAAAGGCTGCCATTAAAATTTAAGAATAACTGTAGGGTCCCTGCCTCCTTTTCTCATGTCTTCTGTACCCACCTGCCCTGTGCCCATACTTCCTCCTGCCCCTTGGCATACTGGTTTTGTGCACAATGGGCACCCCTTCACTGGCACTAGGAGGAACATGAGTTTGGGCTTTGTCCAAGGAGGGCATGTCATATGTGTGGCACACAGATAGGTTATCAGCTGCTTTGTATTGCTTTCTGGCAGCAGCTGGAGCTCTTCTTGTACTGGAATTCTCAGCTGCAGTGGAGGATCTGCCAGTGTCTCCTGTGTAGAGTAACACAGCACTGCCTGTCCTGCCTAACGTGGTGATTCTCCAATAGATCTGCCAGTGATGCAAAGACCTCATGATAAGTGAGTGAACAAGTAAGCATATGCACACACGCCCCCCCAAGCGTCCAATCTCTGCAGTATCTCGCAGTTTCTGAACTGGCAATAATAAAAGACGCTCAGCTCCATCTTCCATCTGGGATCACAAAAGGTCTAGTTGATTGAAGCAGTCAATGACCATTGGATGTTTTATGTTGGCAGGTGTTGAAGCACAAACTGTGTGGCGTATTGAAATATGGAAAACAACAGAAGAGAAACAACAATGACAAGGGAGTAACACTCAGCCTGGATGACATCAAACGCCATGCAAGTATTCTTTCTTCATTTCTTAGTTTTAAGGCATTTTCTTCCCTTCCCCTCTTGTTAGAAGTCTCCCCGTGCCTCTCACAGTCTTTAGTTAGAGGCCTACTCCCAGGCCACTCCCAGTGCCTCTACAATCCATAGGCTGGGGACCAACTTGCAGGCATCTGCTAACATCATCTTATAGCCAGCCACTAGGGCAATGCACAAGAGAAACTCTTCAGAGAGTTTGTTTATTTCTTCCTCCTCCAGCATTGGGAAGGAATCTTTCCCCCCTTCTTACACCCCAACCAGTAAACATTGCTGGGTGTGGGATGGCAGAGAGTAGGGTTGGGGGGCTAATGTGGAGCAGCTAATGAGGTTTCTGGGAGGTGGCATAATGCCACCAATTCTGCCTCTCATGGCAGCATTAGTGCAAGGCAAGAAATATCTGTTCGATCTCTCACTTTTTTTCATTGTGGAAAAAAACTAGGCCCCAGATTTGTGCTTCAAGATTCAAATTATGAACCACTTTCAGATAGAGCCAGCGAAGAGGGACAGTGCAGTCTATTAGCAATGTGTAAAGAGGTGTATGCTGTTGTATGCCACAGGCATTTTTGCAGTCAGAGTGCAGTTGATGACAGCAAATTAAACGTTTGGCCTTCAACAAGCCTGATTGATCCTTTTTCCTAACTTTGCACGGATGCTGATTAAACCACGTGAGAGGAGGGCAGAAATTCTCAGATTCATGCCACACATGGACAAATAACACCTCCAACCTCAAATCCACCATTTTTCTATTCACAGCTACATCATGAAAATATGTCCGGAGTGTGCCTCGATTCCATAGCAGCTCTGCAGAAAAGAGAAGCCTCAGAGATAATCACTGAGACAAAATGTATTATTATACTAATGATTTAGCAATAATGTAATTAAAATCCCACTCACAGGATCAGAAGTTAAATGCTTTGAACCACTGGTAATGAAATAAAAGCAGCCACCAGACAGCCCCGTCACAATAAAGTCAGAAGATATCTCATTAGAAAGTTGGATCACAGCTTATTTAAACATAGTGCATGAATGTGTAAAAGGAATCATTTGGCGTTGTGAACTGCATTTATGATATGTCTATTGCTTTGTAGTTGTGAGAGCCAGCTTTTTTTTTTTGCTTATGTTACTGTACCAGCTGACACAGGGCACCTTTCCATTGCAGGGCACTGTCAGCTCAAATTCTCAATATAAGTGATCCGTAGGGAACCAGTGGCATTGCTGGAAATCATACGATGCCAGGATCTGATTCAATCTTACAGCACAGAAGGAGTCCAATCGGCCAGTTGTGCCTAGACTCTCTTTCAAATAGCTGTCCAATTTGTCCTGCTTCCCTAGGCCCTGCAGTTTCTTTCCCCCGTCAAGTATTCATCCAATTCCCTTTTTGAAAGTTACGATTGAATCTGCTTCCACCCTCCTTTAAGGCAGCACCTTCCAGATCATCATAACTAGCTACATTAAAAAAAACATTCTCATCTCACCGCCACTTTTTGCCAATTACCTAATAATCAAAAGCCTCTTTGTGTGGGGAAGCGATCCTGCCAGGCTGCATCTCTCTAATAGTCAGGCCTCCATGTTATCAGCAGAACCCAGCAGGACTGTGGAGACTGGCACTTGGCAACCAATGTAAAAAGTGAAGGGAGGAGCATAGAGATCATTCTGCTGGAACCCTATCCTTACATTTTTCAGGACCCCAGTTTAAACAGTCCCAGCTGATGAGATGAGAGCCTCCCCCGTCTGCTGGTTGTAAGGATCCTACAAGAATGAGTATGGGCATCTCCATCCAGATTTCAGGGGCTGTGGATGAGCAGTGCATCAATTGTTGAGGGGAGTGTAGGCTGTGCTGCTCTGCAGTTCTGGCTAAGACATTTCATCGACACAGAGTAAAGGAAATTTTAACGCTACCTGTGCTATATGTCATGCTGGGTGTCAAAACTTTCTTGCACAGCCCCTTACCTTGATGAGCTGAATAATGTTTCTCTTTGAACTACTTTATTTTTATTTTGAAAAAAAGTGCAACTCAGAAGAGTAACTTCACCCAAACATTTGATGGAACCATAACCTTACCCTGCTATTTATCTACTGACCTACTGTTATATACTGTAGAGTTTAACAGAAAAAGGTGTATCTGTCCTGTGCAGAATTTTTGCACTCAGTTGACCTTGTGTCTCATTTTGATTTTATCCTAATGGCACATCTCCCTTTGAAGTGCCTTACAGCCTCTCACAAGATAGATTCTGATGAATCTTTGTCCCATTTGATCTTATCCTTCTGGAATGCCAAGCTCACTGTGCTCCCATCATCTCATGCAGCAGCTGCTGAAATGAGTCCCCATGGTCCTGGGATTTTGAATGGGGAGACGAGATATTGCTACTCTTTGACTGTCGGTGCGCGGAATTTTCTTCTTTCCACAGAACCCATGTGAGAACCTAAGGAGCCACCCAGTGGGAATGACATACCCAGCCAATATTCTACCTCACCACCCGCCTCGCAGCACCTTTGAAGATTTCACCTGCTGATGGCGGAGGCTCACGACTGGCAACCACTACGACACACACTTATCTCACGGTTCAACGAGCGGAAAGGAGACTGGACTGTCCACGGAGACTGGAGCTGTCCAATTCTGAACTACCAAAGTCATTGAACAAACCTTCTGGAGACACACTCAAAAACAACCCGACTACACGTTTGAAACAAAATGGCAGTTTTGGGGATGACTGTTCCGTGGACTCCACTCATTCTTACACTAACTTTGCGAAAAGAAAACCAACTTTTTTCTCTCATCTAGAGTCATATTCCAGTTTTGTAAAAGGAATTTTTTATTCACTGATTATCGTGAACGCTTCTGTAGGCCGCTCGTATCGTCTTGCGTGGTCATGTTCTTAAGGTAAAAAAAATAGAATACATTTCATGTTATCCCGAGTGAAACCTGTTGCTGCAGCGATTCATTTCCTATCACTGATGGAAACATATTTACACTCACTATCTTTTACTCCCCCACCGCCAAATGGTCACTTTACACTGTAGTTTGCTCAAGAGTTGGAATGACTGGACACTAGGAGGAAAGTAGCGCAGGCTCGATTGATAGGTCAGTGCTGTCTCATTTCTTTTCTGAATTCCAACTAAAATTGGGAGGCGGAAAATTTGTCTCGGGCGACAGTACAAGACAGGATGTAAACAGGTTGTAAAACGGGCTGGCAAATCGCCCATTTTATGTTTCCGCCCAAGACGAATTTCTCTTTATTTAAAAAAAAAGTTGGAAACCGCTCTCAAGACGACATCTGACAGCCCAGTAAACTTAATGATGGGATGTTGTCCAGGACAGCAGAGTCTAGCCATTTTGAGAGAAGCTCACAACAGATGAAGGTAGTACCTGTGCCGCTTGCTGAGTGAAGCGTAAAACATTGTACGAAAGAAAAAGATTCAAGCTTACCTTTGGTTCTGTGTTAGATGTAGAACCACTGTGGTAACGATTAGAACCGATGTTTCCACTGAGCCATAGTTGGAAATGTGTGGAGGTTGGAAAAAAAAATAGCTGGTCCTGATTTGAGTAACTCTCAGTGGACTCTGTGCACAATTATTTTAATGGGAAATCAAAAAAAACAAGTCTTTCCCACAATCAAATGATTTTTATCAACTAAAAACTGAGCTTGTGTTCCCCCAAAACACAAAACATAAAATTGATAACTCCATAAAAAATGTGATCACTTTACCTCCGCTGAATATCAGTGAACACTGATTGAGATGGGGTTTCAGTACCTTGGAGAGTTCACAGACCAGCCCTGCTGCTCATAGTCCTTAGAATGGATTAAATTTGGACCCAAACGCCGCACTTCAGTTCATAATCCAGCAGCAGCGATGATCTAATCAAATGGTAGAACAGGGTCGAGGCCTCCTCCTGTTCCTAATGTTTGACAGCAGGGAGAGAATCTTCCATGCTCACTGCAGAGATAAGTCAATAGAAGAATCCAGCAAATTCTGTTAAGAATTTACAGAACCCTTTAAACATTCCATTAAGTGTTGGCTGGGCTATTCCACTTATCCCATGACATCTGGAAGCCCGAATGGAGGTGATGTGATTCACTAGTTCACACTGTGAGGCCTAGCATACAGCGTTTCTTGGTTCCAAATAGGCCTCATTGGGAGAAGCAATGAATAGGGGCAATGCATTCCAGATTTGACTGGTAACTGAAAGCTGGGCAACTGGAAGTTCTTGTATAACACTTAAAACAACGGACAGACAGCTCCTTATCTATAGAAGGCAGAACTGATTGATACGACCCTCAGCTTAACTTCAAATCCGATGCCTGACAACTACATTAAAAGGCAATTGGCCAGTGCACAATGTGTGTCATAAATAAAAGCTTAAACTTTAAGCTTCTAAGCACCTCATTTGATCTAAGTTAGACACAAAAAAGCATCATCCTCAAGCAGTGGTATTCATTATATGACTAAGGGGCATTTGTCACCCGCCTCCACACACCTATAATTCTCAGCAGACTTTGAGCATCCTGCAAGTTGACTGAACTAAGGCTTGGTGCAGTCTCCTGACTTTATTTTAAAAAAAGCATTCAGCAATGGGAAATATGTGAAGGCGCAGTTATCCCTCCTACCTTATAGTGATTTAATATTGGGCCAACGTAGTTCTCTTCCTGTGGGGAAGTGTCTGCTTTCTATTTGAGAACTGCACAGAGACTGGATTGAAATCAGGCAGTCACAGTGTGTGGCTGAATTGCAAGCCTGCACCCATCACCTGATGGTCCAGCACTGGTTTGGATTGTGGCCACAGACAAAAAAAACATGAATTGTAGAGCTCGAGAGCGATTTGTGCATTCTCATATTAAACAATTTCAAGGTAGGACATTGCACAAATGTTCAGACTTTAGTGTGTGGTGACCACTGGTATAAGCAGAACAAAACATAATTGACTATGGTGCAAATTATCATTCCTCATTCCTTTTGTTGATTTGTGTACCTACAAGAAAGACTCCTTGCTGCTGAATTATACACTTAAACAACTACATGTTGTGTCAGGTGGAAGGTCTGATGTTTGAAAGATTTCCATAATATAATGTAATGTAAGTTGAATTTATCTTAAAGAAACTATGTATCCAATGTCATGCCAACTTAGAGGAGAAACAGGCTGATGATTAGAATCAAAGGACTAACAACCGAATTCAAATTGCAAAAGTAATCATCCAAAGCTAGCCTTACATTAAATAATGTAAATTCAATGTTAAATATGACATTAATTGGTGTTTTAAATGACTGCCAGCCCAAAGCCAGAGGAGTGTAAAGTGATTTAATCAGCTGCTGTTTCCTGCTCAAAAGACTTACCATTGTTACATGACAGTTGAGATTCCCTGCACTGTAGAAGTCATCATGCACAGATTACACAAAAACATGTGTCAGCTGAGACACCTGTGGCTAACAACAGGAAAAATGGACTGAAAACAGAAATGAACCACCATCACTATAAAACCAACAGTCAGTATTAGACACAGACAAAATCTTACCTGGTACATTTTAAGAATGAATCCAACAGCAGCCATTCCCAGAGCATCTCCTGAAATATCCTTTCCCACCACTCTACTGATGAGTAACAGGCAGGGGAAAAATAAAAAGAATTTAAATTCTCCTTCAACCTAGAATTAGTAACACTTTGATACAAGTTATACATCATTAACCAGAGTCTGGATGAGTTTCCCTTCTCTCCCTTATGGCTGCAAGCATCCTTTGTGAATTGAGCGCAGGTGATCTCAATGCTGCTCTGACTGAGATTGTAGAACAAAGTGGATGTGATTTTGCATTCAATATGAGCTTGTGTTAATCACCATTAAACTGTTACTCTCGCTGTTGGAAATTTGAGGGAGGAGACATTCTGGACTGGAGCTGTCACATAGATTCTCAGCTGAGATTGGCAGTTATGACATTGATGAGGAACTGCAGAGTGAGTCTTTCCTGTTGGTTTGAACTGAATATGAGAGTACATTACTGATATTGGATGTAAAAAAACCTTCCACCACTACTGATATTCTTCACCAAAAAGAGTTAACATTCAGCCCTCCCTTCCCCCACCCTCAAAAAAAGCAATTACTCATTATTCTCCTTTGAAGGGAAGTGGTTTTTTTGGGGGGGAGGCTGATTAATGAAGATTACTCCAAGACATTTCCAGTGGTGAATGGGCTGACTAATTTCTAATTAAATGGCTACAGTTGACAAAGTAACCACTGGAATGAACACTTTAATCATTGTTATTGTAGATACTTCTGGTGTTTTGAGTCCAGATTAATATCTGCTCCCGAGACCGTAATTACCACTTAACTCTTTAATAAGTCCTCGCCTTTAACCAAGAAGGATTGGATGATAACCCCCCCCCCCCCCCCCCCCCCCCCCCCCCCCCCACCTCACAGATTCTGCTGCTCATGCTCCCTGTGCAGGTGAGATTTAATTCACAATTGTCAGGGGGAAAGAAAAACAATTGTAAGACAAGTATGTTTATGGTTCCTTTATCGTAACCCGTGAAACAAAAGAATTATAGAAGTGCAGCCTCTACCAACAACTTGCATTTATATAGCGCCTTTAATGTAGTAAAATGTCCCAAAGCTCTTACCCTGTAACTGCCTGTGAAATGACACAGCCGTGCAGCACCTGAGTGACAATCCACAGTAAGGGTTTGACAGTCCTTTAAATGTTTTCTTTTAAGGTAAAAGACAAAAGAGGGATACCTAGGGTGTGAAATGAAGCCAAACCAACAGTGTCAAACCTGTGTAATTCTTGTTATGTATAAGTTTCACCAAGTAACATCAGATACAGTACATTGACTTGCATCTTATTCATTTAGCTTAATGTGTTGTTATGTATAGTAACCATTAGATGCTCGTAATATTACAAAGCTATTGTGCCATTCCTTGTTACTGACTTCAGACTGCCTTTAATTGTATGAGGAACAAAAGAAAACATTTAGCCTTTAACATGGGAAATATATGTACTATGTACAAGTTTTATTCAGATAAAGCACAAGGGTATAGAATGGTAGTGTATGACAGGTGATCTGCTATTTTATCATTGTAAACATGATTGTTTCTTAGAAGCAGCAATGAGTGGTTTCTATGGATGAAGCCCCATTGTCTCTTCTTGACTTTTGATGTCATACTGTGATGTTTTAACAAGCCTGGAAGAGGAAGTTTGGTTTCCATTTTGATTTTCTACAAGCACTGGTTATCAAAAAAATGAACAGGATTTTGTGATAGACTTAGAATGCTAGGTTGAAGACCAAGCCCAAGGATTTCTCATCATCACTGGTCTTCAGAACTTCATTTTGTTGCTTTGCCTAAACCCCAGACAATGACTGTTCAAAGGAAGCAACAGTGACCATTGGAGCAAAGCATTTCATCAATGGCGGTGTTGGCATTTCCATCAACTTCAGCCAGGATGGACTTGCAGAAGTAAAAATGTGGACTTCTGAAGGACATGTTGGGAAGGATCAGTGTATCCCACACAGAGTAGTCAATGATGTTGGAGCTTTCAAATCAGAGATCATGGCTTCTTGTGAGAAAACAAAATTTTCAAATATATTATACCTGCCATCAAAGATGCCCTTCTTATATGATAATAAATATATATCATAGTATGCCATTGTAAATATGATGTGTGTGTTCATTATTGCTCGGTCTGCTGACTGGCTTCACTTCTTTCATTCTACTGAACAACAAGAACCCTGCTGTGCAGGTCAATGACTCACTGGATAAATGTATTGTGTGCTGACCCAAAAGAAACCATGGTGGAATTTAATCCAGCCATTGGGACAGGAAACATGGTGTCCGTGCCCACTTAATCACTGAAAAGACCAAGCATCAATCTGCCAATCTGAAGAAAAACCCTCTTGATTAAGTCGGAGGAGGGAAAGGGCCAAAGCGAGAAACTCACCCACTCACAGCGGGATGTCAATTAGGCTCATTATTGAGCCAATTAACACCAATTACCCATGAGCCCACTGGAATTTACTTGTGGCTCAGGGATTAAATGGGAGTTGCAAGCCTCTCCTGTGCCTCCCAAAGGCTGCCCAGCAGACCCTGTCATGTTTGCCTACAGCCTTGTGGTGGTGGTGGGGGGGCTCCCTTGTTGTCAGGCACCCAGTGCCAGATCCAGGGGCCCAGCCTTGGGAAAGGGGGGTGGGGCAGGGGGCAAAAGGGGCGGGGGGGCAGCTATCCCTCTCTACAAACTCCATTCCACCTTCACTTAACTGCATCCAGGCATCCAACGATGATCCCTGGTGAGATCCTTGGAGCATTACCAGTAGCAGCTGCCTGGTGGTGCTGCCAGTAATGAAGAACTGCTGGCCTCCAATTGGCCGGCAGCTCTTGACAGGCGGGATTTCAGTGGGATCATAAATCTCCGGGAAGGCCCATCACTAGCCAGTTAAATGCCGGACAAGCACTTAATTTAGTTGGGCCTCCCACACAGAAGGAATGTAGGGTTCCCACTGGTTCTCCAGCTGGTGGACAAGACCCACATCACCAGCATTAAATAGAGCCCCATATCTCTCCGATAAAAAAACAGAGATTGTTGGAAATGCTCAGCAGATCAGGCAGCCTCTGTGGAAATAAGAGTTGACGTTAGTGATCTTTCATCGATGGTTTGACCCCCATCTAGTTCGTTTAGGCAAGGTGGGAATAAATCTACAGCCTCCGCATTCCTTCACCAGGGCAGGTAAAAGACAGAGCTCCAGCTCCTCACTTTAAAATGTACAAGTCCTGAATTTTCACAGAGATTGTCCCAACATCCCACATGACACATTGGGAAGAGGACAGCAGAACCCTTGGAATAAATAGCTGAAGATGGCCACTAATGCCATTGTTCTGAGAGCTTGCTGCAGTTGCAAAGGGAGATTGGAACTGTACCACTCAGACTAACACCACTGAAAGACTCAGGTACCACCATAAGCTATAAGAGCAAAGCTTGGATTGTTTGTAAAGCCACTTGATCATTCACCATTGCGTTCTTGCAACACAAGACTCAAGCTTCCCTTAAAAGGGATGCAACTGTTGTAATCAAGTGCCCAAATGGTTAATCCCTGGGGCTCATCATGGCAGACAGGAATGCCAGCGGGGAAAGCTTTCATTGCTCCAGTTAATGTGGCAGGAAGGCACATCAAAGAGCCTTGTTTTGTCAGTCATTTATAAGGAAAACGTGTGCCCTGTATCTGTTACAAATGCAGAGGCTGACCTAAAGGCAGTTTGAAGGTGTGGTGCTTTCTATGAGAAATCTGTGATCATTGAACAAACACTGAACACTTATTAAATTCATCGGATTTCTACCTTTTGTAGATCTTAACCTGCTTGAAATAAATGGGATAACATTAAAATAGCAGTAAGGATATAAAGGGTGTGGGATGGCACAAATTTCTCCATTATTTCCAGGCTCAGTTGAATAAACTTTTCTCCCCTCTATCAGATGAAATAAGATGATAAACTCCAAGGAGCTTCTCATTGATTTGTCAGTGTTTTGCTGGAAATTTCTCCATCAGTATGAGAGTGTCTGAATCGCACCAGCAAGGAGATATTAAAGGGAAGGGTTTGTCTTCTGAAAGTGCCGCCTTCCATTTGACCCATTCACATCACTGGATGAGCAATATCCATCATATCTCAATCACACGCTCACAAAAGGTCATAAATTACCAAGTTGAAAACGAGAGGAAGGTTCAATATTAATGGAGTAAAGCAAATACCAAGATATTTGCATGGCTTGGTGCATCTGTCAGTGCCTGGGCCCTATTGATACTTTGTGACTTGAAGTCAGGTCAATATTAGGAGGCCTCTATCTCCAAGTAGAATTTCATTTGCTATTCTCTCAGTCCATTCTGTTGCTATCACAGATTTAAATAACAACATATGTTCAAGGTTTAAGCCAGTCAATTTGCAACCAGAATTCTGGGGCCTTACATTCCACTATAGAATGTATCTGAAATAAAAGCAGGAAATGTTGGAAAAACTCAGCGGCATTTCCTGTTTTTATTTCAGATTTCTAACATTCGCAGTATTTTGCTTTTATTATGGAATGTATCTATCTTAGCTTGATGAATCCTGTAAGTTCTTAATCAGGTCACTAAATCAGAGGAACACAGAGATGCATGATGCACCATGTGTTATTGTAGGCTCTATGAGACTTTTCAGCTCCATAGCCACTGCACATTAAAACAATGGTACAGTAACATCTGGTGCTAAATGCACAACAGATCAACAATTGCGGAAAAAAAGACAGTTTACAATACTTCCCCACACTTGGGGCTGCGTAGAATTAATAGAGTGTGCAATAAATGAGTGCAAACTGAATGTTATCAAATCCTGATGTACCAAAAAGTTCCTGTTGGAACTGTTGGAGGTTCTACAGAGAAAAATAATTAGGGGCGGAGTTGGACTCCATGCCCCCTTTTGTGTGCCCACATACAAGATGGTCTTCCAACTCCATCATCTAGGACATATGGCAGTCATTTTAAAAAATATAGTCAGAAAGAGCAATATGCCAAGAAATTGTTGACAAAGCAATCTTGTGTTATTTTCTCAATCTGAAAATCTATCATCAGGATTTTCTGATTCTAGGCCAATCATATGGAAATAAAAAGGTCCAAACTGCCAAACTGCACAATTTTCACAAAAGGAGTTCAATCACAGGTAGACCTCTCAAGACAATGAAACTCTGTGAAATGTTGCCATGTTAACCAAGCACAATTTCAGGGGTATTAATCCAACCCTGACAATCAACATACCCCAACCCTGACAAGTGCATCTTACACACAGCATTCCATCAAATTCTGAATACTGCATTCACCTTTACACACCAACCCCCTTCCCTGCCTCCACCCTGCAATCACATACCTAGTTAGATCTTTTATCCCCTTTTGAAGAGAGTTCATCAATGCAGAAGTAACTGCTTTTTTTATTCATTCATGGGATGTGGCTAGACCAGCATTTGTTTCCCATCCCTAATTTCCCTTGAGAAGGTGGTGGTGAGCTGCATTCTTGAACCGACGCAGTCCATGTGGTGTAGGTACACCCACAGTGCTGTTAGGGAGGAAGTTCCAGGATTTTGACCCAGTGACAGTGAAGGAACAGTGATATATTTCCAAGTCAGTGAGTGGCTTGGAAGGGAACTTGCAGATGGTGGTGTTCCCATCTATCTGCTGCCCTTGTCCTTCTAGATGGTAACGGTTGTGGGTTTGTCTAAGAAGCCTTGGTGAGCTCCTGCAGTGCATCGTGTAGCTGCTACTGTGTGTCCGTGGTGGAGGGAGTGAATGTTTGTGGATGGGATGCCAATCAAGTGGGCTGCTTTGTCCTGGATGGTGTCAAGCTTCTTGAGTGTTGTGGGAGCTGTACTCATCCAGGCAAGTGGTGAGTATTCCATCACACCCCTGACTTGTGCCTTGTAGATGGTGGACAGGCTTTGGGGAGTCAGGAGGTGAGTTATTCACTTCAAGATTCCTCGGGTGGAATTTTCCAGCCTCCCCATGGTGGTGCCAGTGAGCCATTGAAACCTCCGTTCACATCGGCGGGACCAGAAGATCCTGCCAGTGTGAGGGGCTGGAAAATTCTGACCCTAGCCTCTGACCTGCTCTTGTAGCCACAGTATTTATACGGCTAGTCCAGTTCAGTTTTTGGTTAATGGTAACCTCAGGATGTTGATAGTGGAGGATTCAGCGATGGTAATGTCATTGAATGTCAAGGGGCGATGGTTAGATTCTCTCTTGTTGGAGATGGTCATTGCCTGACACTTGTGTGACACTGGGTGAAAATCCTGGAACTCCCTCCCTAACAGCACGGTGGGTGTACCGACACCACAGGGACTGCGGCGGTTCAAAAATGCAGCTCACCGCCACCTTCTCAAGGGAAATTAGGGATGGGAAACAAATGCTGGCCTAGCCACATCCCATGAATGAATAAAAAAAGCAGTTACTTCTGCATTGATGAACTCTCTTCAAAAGGGGATAAAAGGAAGTAACTAGGTATGTGATTGCAGGGTGAAGGCAGGGAAGGGGGTTGGTGTGTTACTTGCCATTTTGTCAGCCCAAGCCTGGATATTATCTAGGTCTTGCTGCATTTGGACACGGACTGCTTCAGTATCTGAGGAGTCGTGAATGGTGCTGAACATTGTGCAATCATCTGCGAACATCCCCACTCCTGACTTTATGATGGAAGGAAGGTCATTGATGAAGCAGCTGAAGATGGTTGGCCCTTGGACACTACCCTGAGGAACTCCTGCAGTGATGTCCTGGGACTGAGTCGATTGCCCACCAACAACCACAGCCATCCTTCTTTGTGCTAGGTATGACTCCAACCAATGGAGAGTTTTCCCCCTGATTCCCATTGACTTCAGTTTTACTAGGGCTCCTTGATGCCACACTTGGTCAAGCACTGCCTTGAAGAGAGTGCGAGAGGAGGACCCTGGGACAGACAGTCAGCAGCACCTAGAAGAGAGCAGAGGAGCTATAAAAACAGCGCAAGATGCAGCGAGAGTTCAAGAGCAGAGGTGACTGAGTGAGTTCAGTGAGGAGGTGCTTCTTTCCTTTTCTACCTTTCCTCAGAAAGAAGAGCGGCAGTCTTGGTAAGTAGGACCTGGTGAGTAAATTTGAGAAGTGTAATATTTTTAAACAAGTAGCTATATTTGGCTTTAACTGAGAAGCATCAGGAATAAGGGAAATTTAGAGCCAATATAATCAAGTAATATAAATAATCCAAAGTAGAATAAATTTAATGTAAGGGAAGTCGAGTTAAGACTCAGTCAAGTGAAATGAAGCCTGTAATATGAACCAAGTCATGGATGCTACCGGTGTCCTAGCTGATCATATGTGCAGGAAGCGCTGTCAGCCGCAGAAACTTGAGCTCCGGGTTTCAGAGCTCGAGCGGCAGCTGGAGTCACCGTGGCATGTCCGCGAGGCTGAGAGCTACATGGATAGCACGTTCAGAGAGGTGGTCACTCTGCAGCTTAAAGGTCTGGAGACAGAGGGAATGGGTGACCACCAGGCAGTCCAAGAGATTAGGCAGGTAGTGCAGGCGCCCCTGGGGTCCCACTCACAAATTGGTTTTCAGTTTTGGAAGCTGATGAGGGCGCTGGTTCCTCAGAGCAGTGCAGTCAGAGCCAGGTTTATGGCATCACGAGCGGCTTGGCTGTACAGGAGGGGAGGAAGAAGAAAGGAAGAGCAATAGTGATAGGGGATTCATTAGTTAGGGGAACAGACAGACGTTTCTGTGGCCATAGACGTGACCCCAGGATGGTATGTTGCCTCCCTGGTGCCAGGCTCAAGGATGTCACCAAGCAGCTGCAGGGCATTCTTCTGGGGGAGGGTGAACAGCCAGAGGTCATGGTCCACATTGGTACCAATGACTTAGGTAGGAAGAGGGATGTGGTCCTGCAATCAGAATTTAAGGAGCTATGTAGAAAATTAGCAAGCAGGACCTCTGACTCAGGATTACTCCCAGTGCCACATGCCAGAGAGTACAGAAATAGGAGGATAAGGCAGATGAATGTGTGGCTGAAAAGATGGTGCAGGAGGAAGGGCTTTAGATTCCTGGGGCACTGGGACTGGCTCTGGGGGAGATGGCACCTGTACAAACCAGATGGGTTGCACCTGAACAGAGCTGAGACTGAGTTCCTTGCAGAGCATTTTGCTAGTGCTGTTGGGAGGGCTTTAATCTAACTCGGCAGGAGTGTGGGAAACAAGAGAAAATATTAGAGAGGAATACCAGGGTGCACAAAATACTGGGAGGGACAAATAGCACTGATATAGAAAATAGTAAGTTAATAGGTGAAGTTGGGGTGAGGGAGAAAGTAAAATCTAAATCAGGGTTACTGTGCATATATGTGAAGACATGGAGTATAGTAAATAAGATTGGGGAGTTACAGGCGCAGATTGCCATGTGGAAATGTCATGAAAATATAATAATTTTTATAAGGATATTGGGATATATTGTAAAGTAGGAATAGTGGGGTGTGGAGTGAGTGAGTGTGTGTGTGTTTTAATTGAATTAAAGACAGCTGCTCTGAAAGCTGACAGCTGTTTAGAAAGGTAAATTCCAAAGAAATATTGAAACAATGGGATTTACGTTAAAAAGGGAGAAACATGCATAAAGGAGATGAGGTTATGTGTAAGGAAAGAAGGAATTCTAAGATCTAACAAATGTGAAAAGCCTCCAGCCTCTATGTACCAAGCTGCTGCCTGTAGGAACTGAAGCTAAGAGAATTCACTGTGAATATCCCTGTCCAGGGTATTGTGTGTGTGTTCGCCTGGGTCTGTCAAAATCTATTTTGTTTTTACTGTTGCCTTAATGGAGGTATAACTGGGAATTAGATTAATTAGGGGAGCAAAGAATTATCACCGTAGTAATTTGTAGACCTATGTATGTGCTTAAAATTATTTATTTCATTAATAAATGTTTAATTTAGTTTTATAAAAACCTCTAAGTCTCAGTAGAGTCATTACTATTGAATTCAAGGCACGCATCTTGAAATCAAAATACAAATTGCAAAACAGTTGTGGCAGTTGTTTCAAGTTCCCCTCTGGGATTTGAGTAACTTAGCATTTACCATCTGCTGTGCCATAACAGAAATATGATGTTGTGGCAATAACAGAGACCTGGATCTGGGAAGGGCAGAACTGGATGTTAAATATTCCTGGGTACAAGGTATTCAGAAAAATAGGAAAGGAAGGGAAAGAGGAGGAGTGGTGGTATTGGTTAAGGAGGGCATTGCAGTGCTGGAGAAAGAGGATGTCCCAGAGGGTTCAAGGACAGAATCAACTTGGCTAGAGCTAAGGAACAAAAATGTGCAATTGCATTGCTTGGTGCAGTCTATAGACCGCCAAGTAGTGAGAAGAACATAGAAGAACAAATCTGTAGGGAAATTGCAGAGAGACGCACGCATTATAGAGTAGTTATAATGGGGAACTTTAATTACCCGAATGTAGACTGGGACAATGGTAGTGTAAAGGGCAGAGAAGGGCAAAAGTTCCTAGATTGTATTCAGGAGAATTTTCTACAGCAGTATGTGTCCAATCCAACAAGAAAAGATGCATTGTTGGACCTGGTTCTTGAAAATGAGGTGGGCCAAGTAGATCAAGTATCAGTGGGGGAACATTTAGGAGACAGTGATCATTGTTTTGTATGTTTTAGGATGATGATAGAAAAGGACGATAGGCAATCCAAAGTAAGAAAAATTAACTGGATCTGAGCCAACTTCAATGGGGCAAGAAAGGAGCTGGGCCAGATAGACTGGCATGAAAGATTGACAGGAAAAACTGTAGCTGAACAATGGGCTACCTTCAAAAAAGAATTGGTTCAGGCACAGCCAAGGTATATTCAATCGAAGGGAAAGGTAGGACAAACAAATGCAGAGCTCCCTGGATGAAAAAGGAGATAGAAATTAATATAAAGAAGAAAAAGTGTGCTTCTGACAGGTGTCAGGTAGAAAATACAATTGAGAACCAAAAGGAATACAGAAGGTTCACAGGGGAGGTGAAAAAGCATATTAGAGAAGCGAAGAGGAATTATGAGAAAAGACTGGCAGCCAAAAGAAATGGGAATCCAAGAGTCTTCTATAGGCATATAAATAGTAAAAGGATAGTAAAAGGAGGGGTAGGGCCAATTAGGGACCTTAAAGGGAATTTACACATGGCAAAGGGGCCATGGCTGAGGTATTAAATGAATACTTTGTCTCCATCTTTACCAAGGAGGTAGATGCTACCCAGGCCATGGTGACAGATGAGGTAACTCTGTCACTAGAAGGGTTCAAAACCGATAAGGTGTAAGTGTCAAATAGGCTGTCGGTACTTAGCTTGACAAACTTGACAAGACACCAGGACCAGATGAGATGCATCCAAGGATATTGAAGGAAGTGAGAGTAGAAATTGCAGGGACACTGGCCATAAATTTTCAGTCTTCCTTAAACTCAGGGGAGGTGCCAGAGGACTGGAGAACTGCAAACATTATGCCCTTGTTCAAAAAAGGTTATAAGGATAAGCCCAGCAATTACAGACCAGTCAGGTTAACTTCAGTGGTGGGCAAGATTCTAGAAACAATTATTTGGGATAGAATTAGTAGTCACATGGAAAAATATGGTTTGATAAGCAAGAGCCAGCATGGATTCCTACAGGGGAAATAATGTTTAACTAACTTGCTGGAGTGTTTTCAAGAGGTAACAGAAAAGGTCATTGTGGGTAATGCTGTTGTTGTGGTGTACATGGACTTTCAAAAGGCATTTGATACAGTGCCACACAACAGACTTGTGAGAAAAGTTATTGCTCTTGGAATAAAAGGGACAGTAGCAACATGGATACAAAATTGGCTGAAAAATATAAAGCAGGGAGTAATGGTCAATGGATATTTTTCGGGCTGGAGGAAGGTTTGTAGTGGAGTTCCCCAGGGTTTGGTATTGGGACCCTCGCTTTTCCTGATATATATTAATGATCTAGATCTTGGTGTGCAGGGGACAATTTCAAAGTTTGCAGATGATATGAAGCTTGGGAGTGTTGTGAACTGCGAGGAGGACAGAGTAGAACTTCAAAAGGACATAGACAAGTTGGTGGAGTGGGCAGATAGGTGGCAGATGAAGTTCAATGCAGAGAAGTGTGAGGTGATGCATTTTGGTAGGAAGAACATGGACAAACAATATAAAATAAGGGGTGAAATTTTGAAGGGTGGTTCAGGAGCAGAAAGACCTGGGTGTATATGTGCATAGATCATTGAAAGCGGCAGGACAGGTGGAGAGAGCAGTTAATAAAGCATATGAGTATCTTGGGCTTTATTAATAGGGGCATAGAGTACAAGAGCAAGGAAGTTGTGCTGAATTTATATAAGGCACTCATTAGACCTCAGCTGAAATATTGTGTACAGTTCTGGGCACCATATTATAGGAAGGATGTGAACACATTGGAGAGAGTGCAGAAGGCGTTTACAAGAATGGTTCCAGGGATGAGAAACTTCTGTTACGAAGATAGATTGGAGAGGTTGGGACTGTTCTCCTTGGAGAGAAGAAAGCTAAGAGGAGATAACAGATTTGATAGAGATGCTCAAAATCATGAGGGGAGTGGAGAGAGTAGATAGGGAGAAGCTGTTCTTGCTCGTAAAAAGGTCAAGAACGACAGGGCATAGATTTAAAGTGATTTGCAAAAGAAGCAAATGTGATGTGAGAAGAAACTTTTTCACACAGCGAGTGGTTTGGGTCTGGACTGCACTGCCTGGAAGTGTGGTGGAGGCAGGTTCAATTGAGACATTCAAGAGGGCATTAGATGATTATTTAAATAGAAACAATGTGCAGGGGTACAGGGAAAAGGCGGGGCAATGGCACTAGGTCATAATGCTCTTTTGTAGAGCCAGTGCAGACACAATGGGCAGAATGGCCTCCTTCTGTGCCGTTAAAATTCTGTGATTCTGTGATTGATGTCAAGGGCAGTCACTCTCACCTCACCTCTGGAGTTCAGCTCTTTTGTCCATGTTTGAACCAAGGCTGTAATGAGGTCAGGAGCTGAGTGGCTCTGGCGGAACCCAAACTGGGCATCAGTGAGCAGGTCATTGCTAAGCAAGTGCCGCTTGATAGCACTGTTGATGACCTCTTCCATCACTTTACTGATGATTGAGAGTAGACCGATGGGGCGTTTTGTTGGGAGTTTGTTTCATTTACCAGTACGACCAATTCTCTGGGGAGGGCAGGGGATAATCCAACTTCTACTCTTGGCCAAGGCCCACATTTTCATTTTTGGGTTCCATTTGAGACTTCTTCCTTTGGTTCGGCATTCTCAGAACAATTCCAGTAGGTGAGCTGTCACTCCCTTAGAGCATTCACCTACCCACTCATTTATAGGTAGCCCAGGGACCAGGCAGAAAACCCTTGGCACTGTACCTCAGATACTGGTTATACCGCTGCTAACAAATGATCTTACTCCACTTTGTGAGATTTTGGAATAAGTATTGTGTTATGTTTACCATTTACAACAGGAGATAACAATGTAGTTCACCCTGCCCAGATGCACAGGTTCCCCTATTTGGTTGAAATTTGAGTCCTTTGAAATGGCAACGGAAATGGTTCATTTTGGGATTGCTTTGGATCTGGAATTCTGACCGCTTCATATTACGAATGTTTTCTGCACTGCAGCAGGCTGAAGCAGGCCAGCACTCTGGGTGTACCTACACCATAGAGACCGCAGTGGTTCAAGAAGGCAGCTCACCACCACCTTCTCAAGGGGCAACTGGGGATGGGTGACAAATGCTGGCCCAGCCAGCAATGCTCACATTCTATGAAATAATAATAAAAACACAAAGTAGACCCTAAAACAAGTAGGGTTTATTCACCCCTACTGTGTCTTCACTTGAAGCAGTGAACAAACTTGAGATCAATCCTGCCTTCCTCCACCTCCCCCTTCTCCCTCACCGTACACCCCACCCCACCACCCCACCCCGTACCCATCATCCCATTCACTGGGATTACCCATTAAGCAGACCCAGTTTACAGTTAGTACATGTGAACATTGGCTCATGAGCTTTACTGAAATGCATCCAAACCCATTTAAAGACCCCAGCTGAGCTCTTGGAGTCAGGTTTATTCTAGCAACTGAAAAGGTGCCGGTGTCCTGGAGTTTCCAGGACTGCTCCAGGTTTGCACAGTCGACATTCCAGGGTGGTCCAAGTTTGTCTGCAGCTGAAGCAGGCTGTGGTAGGGAGATGTCCTCTATCTATGCAAACATGAAGCACTAACACTCACTCTGACTTGCCTCTGGTCCTATGCTCCATGTATGCCCTGAATATGAACTTGATGGAACAATGCATATTGTAATGGCAGGAGAAGCAACAGTTCAGGTCACCTGACCCTGAGGTAAGACTTTGGAGATGATAATGTCTTCATTCAAGTTAAGTTTATAGGAGAGGAGCTCTAGTTTAACTAGTCGGCACAATGAGCTCGATTTTTGTTCCGAGATTGGGACCCCAAGCGAATTTCCGGGTCCCAACCCTCTGTTGCGTTGGCACCTGTCACTGGGCGTAATCTTTGGGCAGGCTAATCAGTGGCCAGGGAGTGCACTCGCTGTCCAATTAAGTGGGTGCTTGAGGCTGGAACACCAATTAGGAGGCCATCAGAGGTGGGAATTGCTCTTTTCATAGAGAGAGAGGGGGGGGGTCTCATTGATAAATAGGTCACAGCTGCCAGGTTGTTATCATGGAGTGGCAGCTGTGGCCCCATTTGCTAGGGCGAGTGGAGGGTTGTGGGCGGGGGGTGGCGCGTTGTTCTCTAGCAGTATTCCTTGGCCATGTTTCGGTTTCAGTGGGGGCCTGCATGTTAACTGGAGAGTTCCATTCGGCTTCTACTGAGTGACTTAATAGGTCCTTTACTTGGCCTAATGGGTTACCTGCCACTTGCAAGCATGTAATCGTCACGGCGCCGCCCCCTCCACCCCCCACCATCAAAATAGCCCAGAAGTGGGACCGTGGAAGGCCTGCCTACCTCCGATTCCTACCCCCCCATGGCTGTTGAAAAAGTAAGCCCAACAGCTCAATGCTTGAGTGCAATATATGGTTCCCTCCTGAACATCAACCCACTTTTCCATTGCCATAATTTCAGCTGCTTGAAATAATCCATAAAAAAGGTCAGAAGAATGTGAAAAGCCATATTAGAACTAACAATGGGCATGGAAGAGGACAGGCAAATTATACAAGAGCCAATTACTTTATTTTAAAGCCTATTTAAATTCTCTTAAACTATTAATGTGAAAGTCATTCCAATTTTAACATTTTTCAGTGTTTGTCACTTGACTCTATATAAAATTGATCTGAAATTCACTATGATATTATCCAGTATGATAATTGGGTCCTGTATGTCAAGTGAAGGGATTATGGTGCCGTATTATTTTTTCTATTTATTAAAGTATAAAGAAAGACTTACATTTTTAGAGCGTCTTTCATAGCCTCTAGATGTCCCAAAGCGCTTCACGGCCAAAGTGCTTCTGAAGTGCACTCTCCCAAACAGCAATGTGATAATGATCAGATAATCTGTTGTTAGTGATGTTCATTGAGAGATAAATTTTGGTCAGGACACCAGGGAGAGCTCCCCTATTCTTCTTTGGATATCCCTGTGTATCTCGTAATACTGAAGCCTGGACCCGCCTTCATGACAAACTTTTATCACCCCTTCATATCTCTGCAACCTCTTCCAACACTGCAACCCTCCGCAGCCTCTGTGCTCCTCCAATTCTGACCTCTTGCAGGTCTTCAATTTTAATTGCTCCACCATTGGTGGCCATGTCTTCAATTACCCAGGCCCTAAGCTCTGAAATTCCTTCCCTAATTTTCTCCACCCCTCTCGTCCTTTCAGACACCCACCTGTCCTAATATCTCCTTATGTGGCTCAGAGTCAAATTCTGTTTGGTAATCGCTCCTGGGAAGCACCTTACCTGGTTTTACTTTGTTAAAGGGGAAACTTAAATGTAAGTTGTTGAGATGGAAGGTAACTTCCTTAATTTAAAAAGGGTGGGGGTGGGGAATCAAGAAATTTAAAGAGACAAATCTGCAGATTTAAGATCAGTGAGCAGCCAGGAAGTGGATGGTGAAAGCTATTCTGGGGCTGATTGGCACAAAATGTCAGAAACAAAAACATATTCCCTAAATGGTTTGCACTGCAGGATATATTTTTCATCTGCAGCTTTATGCCGTTAGCCCCAGAGGAGAGTTTAAAAATGGCCAGAAACGCAACACCATTGTTGTGCTTGAATGAAGTAGAATCAATGCAAAGTACCTCTGGGCCCCTGGGAGATTTTTTAAAGCATTGCTTGCATGACACAGAGTGAACAGCCATCCAGAACACCTCTTACCCCAGGAGAGCTGTGAACTGTCAGTGAAGATACAATTTGACTACACTGCTTCGGATCACTGAAAGCTTTGTTAGGCTAAATGATGATGATGATGAATGCTGTTGTAGAGACATTGTGCCCTGTAGGCTGTCCTCACCCCCTTTGCGCCATCAGTACGGTGTCACACCGTGGAATGTTGCCCAGCACTTCGAACAGGGAGCAAAATGAATTGGTGGCACAAACATGGCTTTACAATCAAGAGCAAACAGAGGAAAATGCTAAGCATGTGAATAAGACCACTCAGCTCTCTGAAGTTTGGACTTCTAATACTCTTACCCATTCTCAGGTCGAACCACATTTTGAGATCATTGGGTGCAAAATTTCCAGGTTTGGAAAGGACATAAAAATGGGCAGATCAGGGGACAGCAATTTATAGAATCATAGCACAAAAGGAAGCCATTCAGCTCATCGCACACATTCTGGCTCTCTACAGCAGCAATTTAGTTAGTCCCACTCTCCCACCCTTTCCCCTTGGCTCTCTACTTTTATTCTCTTCATGTGGTTATCCAATACCCTTTTGAAAACCTCCTCCACACTCTCAGGCAGTGCATTCCAGATCCTAACCATTTGGGGCATAAAAAAAGTTCTTCCTCATGTCACCTCTGCTTCTTTTGTCAATCAACTTCAATCCAGGTCCTCTGGTTCCAGACTATACTGCCACTGAGATCAGTTTCTCCCTCTTGACTCTCATCAGACTCCTCATGATTTTGAACACCTCTATCAAATCTGCTCTCAACCTTCTCTAAGGAGAACAGCCCCAACTTCTCCAATCTAGCCCCTAGTTTTTTGGTCCACCTTAAATTCTGGTAAGATGTGGGGACTCTCCCACCTGCTTCCTTTCTATCTAACAGAGACTTTGGGGCCATTGGAGTGGGCTAACCCAGGAATTCCACTCTCCAGCCGCAGTATGTCACCTCTAAGCCCAACTGAGAGCATACAAGAAAATGCATACTGGAAGGGCCTAAGAGAAAGATATGAATCGTGGAGACCATCAAGATTAATATGCCCCCTTTCTCTCTTAGGAACAGAAGAAAACACACTTGGTTGTTTCTACAGTCCTCCCTGGGCCTTTAACTTCTCTTAAGGCCACAGCAGGGCGCTGTTCCAACCAGCACTGGCAGAGAGGGACAAGATGTTGTTGCTTACCTTGTCCTACTGTGGAAATGGCCCTACCCCAGCAATATGCAGTGGGTCAACATCTGCTTCAGTGGACCCCGGACTTTAGATCTTAATATGAACTTTACTCCCTTACCCTGTAAATTATTACACTTCCTGCGCCTTTGACTCCCCTCCCCTCCCCCCCACCCCCGCCACCGTCCTCCATCTTGGGGGAAACCGGGTAGGGTGTGGAGGGAGGGGAGGAGTTAAAATGAAAGCAAGGATGTTCTCTCTGATCCTGCAGCCTTCCTGACTGATCTGAGAGTTAAACTGTTCCTTTGAGCAGGCGAGCAGAACAGCTACAGCAAGGCAACAGGGTCTTAGTTTAAAGATGGAGGCCTGGTTCCAATAATATCAATGACAGAAGAGCATAAAATCATAAGTTAGAGGGGCAGGAGTAGGCCATTCAGCCCCTCGAGCCTGTTCCATCATTCAGTAAGATCATGACTGGTCTGATTGTGGTCTCAACTCCACTTTCCTGTCTGCTCTCCGTAACCCTTGAGTCCCTTGTAGATCAAAAATCAATCTCAGCCTTGAATATATTCAATGACCCAGCCTCCACTTCTTTCTGTAGAAGAGAATTCCAAAGATTAGCAACTTTCTGAGAGAAAATAAATTCCTCCTCATCTCCACCTTAAATAGGAGACCCCTTATTTTTAAGCAGTGCCCCCGGTTCTAGATTCCCCCACAAGGGGAAACATCCTCTCAGTATCTACCCTGTCAGTCCCCCTCAGAACTGCCTTTGTTTCCATAAGGTCACCTCTCATTATTTTAAATTCCAATGAGGACAGGCCCAACCTGCTCAACCCTTTCCTCATAAGACAAGCTCCTCATCCCAGGAATCAGCCCAGTGAACATACTCTGAATCGCTTCCAATGCAAGTATATCCCTCTTTAAATAAGGAGTCCAAAACTGTAACCTCGTGCAGTCTCACCAATTCCCTTGTAGCAAGACTTCCTGACTTTTACACTCCAACTCCCTAGCAATAAAGGCCAACATTCCATTTGCCTTCATAATTACTTGCTGTACCTGCATGCTAACATTTTGTGTTTCATGTATAATTTTAGTTGGAGGCCTGAACAGTTAGGTCTTCCCCATCAGACCAGGCCTGTCAGGGGTGGGTGGGGGTGGTTGTGCTTCAGGAGATGCCCAGGAGGGTATTTATTTTCAAGGTTTCCTTGTGGGCCAGTAAGTTCAATGGTTGCTGGAGCCCTTTCCCTGGCCTCATAAAGAGTCTTGGAGTCTTACCCTGGGTGTCCAGTTCCACTGATTGACTTTGCCTACCCCGGTGCCAGCTCCCCACTCATTCTGTTGCCACTTACTTGCCTTACCCACAGGGCACTTATAGACATATAGAACATTATTAATGTGTTTCTTTCTGTCTCTGTGACTGGAGACAATCCTGGTTGTGGGACCTCTAACATTATTGCAGGCACAGTTGAGACCTCAGTATGGCTACCGTCCCTCAATAGACAAACTGTTATAACCATTGTTGCTAAAAGTGCCTGTTAAAAGGACTGCAGATGAATTTGTCACATTCAATGTTGAATAACCTTTCATTGGTTCACTGTGGGACTTAATATTATGGAACATTGAAGAGTTTTCAAAAAGGGGGTGTAGGGGCAATTATCAGCTGGATGAAGAAGTAGTTAGCTTGTACATCTTCTTTGTTTCAATCCATAGTTTCAAAGAGTTGGTTGTCGTGATGAGACGAGCTGGGTAATAATGGGAGCCATGCTACCACTTCATCTCTTTACCAATAAAGGGTCCATAGCTGATTGTTAATGGAAAAGGTCAGCCTATTGGCATTGAAAATTAAAATGACTTCACATTCCCATGGATGCTATAAGAGGAAACAGCCGACCAGGTGAACAAGAGGAAAAGCTCAAACATCGAAATTGAAAATATTGCAAAATGCATAGCAGTCAGGCAGGGAAGGAGGAGATTTTGGGTGGCTGCTCCCTTCATCAGAACTGAGGAAGACTCTCACCTCAAACATCCTCTTCCACACACTGACTGATCTTCTGTGTCTTTCCTCTTGACCCAAAGGGCAATTCTTAGGTTCCACAAAGGTCTCAAACTGTAGTGTTGAGGCCAAGATCAAATCAGCTATGATTGTATTGAATGGAGGAGCTGGCTCGAGGGGCTGAATGGCCTACTCCTGCTCCTAATTTGTGTGCTCCTAAGTCAAAATTCTAATGTGTCAGACATACCCATTGAGACCAAGACTAGGCCCATATTTCCTTTTTATTTAGAAGATTAAGACAGGATCTAAATGAAGTATTAAAGATGGGGTACCCTGATAGAAGAATTTAAGATAATGAAAGAGAGTTTGATAGGGTAAACATAGAGAAGATGTTTCCACTTGTGGGGAGACCAGAACCAGGGGCCTTAAATTTAAGACAGTCACTAATAAATCCAATCGGGAATTCAGGAGAAACTTCTTTACCCAGAGAGTGAGGAGAATGTGGAACTCACTCCCACAGGGAATGGTTGAGGTAAATAGTATAGATGTATTTAAGGGGAAACTGGATAAACATGAGGGAGAAAGGAAGAGAAGGATTTGTTGTTAGTGTTTGGTGAGGTAGGATGGGAGGAGGCTCAAGTGGAGCATAAACACCTGCAAATGGACTGAATGGCCTGTTTCTAAGCTACAGGCTCAATGTAAGCAAATTGGGAAAGTAGGATTTGGCTTTTAAAGTTGTTAATGAAGTTGCTGCGTGTTCACTTGAATAATACACAGTCAGAGATTTGTGGTACTGGGCCAAGGATCCTGGCTGTTCACCAGATCTCACACACAAAGTTGGGGGCATTTTAACTCTCCCCATTTTTGACCTGGCTGTAAAAGTTAAAAAGAATCTCACTGAGCCTTCAAAAACTAAATGTGGGTCAAACTAGGCAAAGCGTCAAACCCTGGGTGATGTGCACCAACATTCTTGTTGCAACTGGATGGTAAAAGGCCAATTCGCTTTTGGCCTGTGTTCAGTTGATTTCTTAAAGCTGGACTACTAGACAGTGTTGAATTGCAGTTGACTTCAAAGTCGTAGGGACTGATAGCAGAGCTCACTTCCTATTAGATTTGACAAGCAAAGAATGAAGAGGGCAAGAAATGACAAGCAGATCAATCTATATTGGAGTGACAGACACTGCCTGCCTACCATTACTCTGCTGGAGAGTGAAAGTACGGGTAAGACTTTCAACATGGTTGGGTAAGAAATTGAAAGCAAGACCTGAAATTCTTTAGCGCCTTTCATGAGCTCAGGATACCCCAAAGAGTTTTGCAGCCAATGAAGTACTTTTTGAAGTGTTGTCCTGATGTAATGTAGGAAACATAGCAGCCAATTTGCGCACAGCAAGCTCCCACAAGCAGTAATATGATAATGACCAGATAATCTATTTTTGGGATGTTGATTGAGGGAGAAATATTGGCCAGGACACCGGGGAGAACTCCCCTGCTCTTCTTAAAAATAGTGCCCTGGGATCTTTTACACCCACCCGAGCCGGCAGATGGGGCCTTAGTTTAATATCTCATCTGAAAGATGATACCTCTGACAATGCAGCACTCCCTCAGTGCAGCACCAGAGTACCAGCCTAGATTCTGTGCTTCAGACTCTAGGATGGAGTTTAACCCTATGATTTTCTGAATCAGAAGCAAGAGTGCTACTCACTGAGGCACCTGGCATGTGAATACATGTGCCCAAGGCTCACTTGTGAATAATATCCCTTGGGTGCCTTGTACATGTGGAATCATATTCTGATGAGTAACATGGGAGATGGTGATGTACTGGTAATGTCACTGGACCAGTAATGCCAAGGTTAGAGCCAATAATCTGTGGACACAGGTTCAAATCCCACCATAACAGCTGGTGGAATTTAAATTCAATTAATAACAAAACCTGGAATGTAAAGCTAGTCTCAGTAATGGTGACCATGAAACTATTATCAATTGTTGTAAAATTCCATCTGGTTCACTAATGTCCTTTAGGGGAGGAAATCTGCCGTCCTTACCTGGTCCAGCCTATATGTGACTCCAGACCCACAGCAATGTGGTTGACCCTTAACTGCTCCCTGAAATGGCCTAGCAAGCCACTCAGTTCAAGGGCAGTTGGGGATGGGCAATAAATGCTGGCCTTACCAGTGATGCCCTCATCCCATCAACAGTTTTTTTTTTAAAGTCAACAGCTCCAGGAATGGAGGAAAGTAAATAAGACAAGTTATTTATCAGGAGCTGAATACTTTGTTAGATGATTTGTAGTTTTCAGTATACCATCTAATCAATGCTGCAAGTGCACTGAACCAACGAATGGATAACTAAGTCTGCAACTGCGAATATGATTATATCAGAAAACTGCGGAATCAACATTCGATATCTTCAGCACCCTGATGTGGCCTTTCTGCCTGTTCTCAGTGACAGTCATTCTCTGATTGTCCCTCTGAAGAGCACATTTCAATAGAAAGGGTGCCCTCCCCTGGAAGCAGGCTGTAAGCACAGCTGCACACTGCTAAATGGGAACACTGCACAAAAGAAAAGGCTTCCACTTCTATAGGGCCTCGTCCCCAAGCAGTTTACAGCCAATGAAGTACTTTTGAAGCATAGTCACTGGTTTAATGCAGCAGCGAATTTGCACACAGCAAGATCCCACAAACAGCAATGTGATAAAGACCAGATAATCTGTTTTGCAGGCGCATGAGAAATAAATATTGCCCAGGAGAGCAGAAATAACCACTGCCCCCCCTCCGCCACTGCTCTTCTTCAAGATAGTAGCCCTGGAATCTTTTGCATTCAAGTGGGCAGGCAGTG
Organism: Carcharodon carcharias; assembly: GCF_017639515.1. Classification (NCBI taxonomy): domain Eukaryota; kingdom Metazoa; phylum Chordata; class Chondrichthyes; order Lamniformes; family Lamnidae; genus Carcharodon; species Carcharodon carcharias. The sequence continues at coordinate 17,483,997 of NC_054507.1, read as the reverse complement.
CCTCAGTTTAACATCTCATCCAAAACACAACACACCTAATAGTGCAGCACCCTGTGAGGAAGATATAATAATTCTCATAATGTTATTGGAATTTATTGTAAAATAGTGGCATATTTGTGTAAATGTGTTTGTGTGTATATGTGTGAGACTTAATTGGATTAAAGGCAGCTGGTCTGAAGGCTTTGGTGTAAACATGGTAAACATGGGGGAAGTTTAGAATGTAAGATGTAAAAGAACATTTGCATTTTTAAATAACCAGACTAGATTGTTTTCCAAAGAGGGAGTGAAATATTATCCCTAGCTAGGTGAAGTTAAGAAACAGTGTGTTTATTTTCCCAAAGATTACTGGTAAAATTAGTACTATGATAAATTTTTAGGATCGGGGAGGTAAAGTCCAAAGACATAGTGAAACAATTAATGTGTATTTGCATTCAAATGGGAAAATATGTGTAAAGGAGCAAAGGCTGTGTGTAAGGATAGGCATTTTTAAGATCTAACAAATGTGAAAAGCCTTCAGCTTCTATGCCTCAAGCTGCTGTTTTCAAAGAATTGAAGTTAAGAAAACTCACTTTGAATTGGATTGTTCAGGGTATCATGTTTTTTTGCCTGGGTCTTTTAAAGTGTATTTGTCTTACTGATGCCTTAACGAAAGTGTAACTGGGAGTTAGATTAAGTATGGGATTTAGAAGTTATTATATTAGCAATTTGTAGACATATGTGTGTGCTTAAAAATCATTTTTCTTGTGAATAAATGTTTAACCTAGTTTTGTAAAAACTTATAAGACTTTGTGGTCTTATTATTACTGAATTCAAGGCACACATCTCGAAATTTATACAAATTGCAAAACAAGTTGTGGCAATTGTTTCAAGTTTCCCTTTGGGATTTGAGCAGCTCAGCATTTACCATCAGCTGTGCTATAACACTGGAGTGCCAGTCAAGATATTGTGCTCAGGTCTCACAAGTGGGACTTGAACCCACAACCCTCTAGGTTCAAAGGTGAAAATGCTACCCAGTGAGTCATGGGTCAATGAATATAGGCTGTTTGACATTGGATGTCATGTGAACATACGAATTAGGAGCAGGAGTAGGCCATTTTGCCCCTCGAACCTGCTCTGCCATTCAATAAGATCATGGCTGATCTGATTGCAGCCTCAACTCTACATTCTGCCTACCCCCAATAACCTTTGTCTCCCTTGTTAGTCAACAATCTATCTAGCTCTGCCTCAAAAACATTCAATGATCCTGCCTCCACCACTCTCTGGGGAAGGGAGTTCAAAAGACTCACAGCCCTCTGAGAGAAAGAATTTTTTTCTCATCTCCGTTTAAAATGGGAGACCCCTCATTTTTAAACTGTGTCCTCTAGTTCTAGTCTCTCTCACAAGGGAGACATCAGACACAGTGCCACCTACAGGGCATAGACTAAACTTCAGACACAGTGCCACCTACAGTAAAGAGACTAAAGTCCAAACACAGCGCTACCTACAGGGCAGGCAGCTCATACACCATGAGCTGACATCCTGTCAGCGTGTCGAGACCCTCAGGGTCTTACATGTTTCAATAAGATCGCCTCTCATTCTTCTAAACTCCAATGGATACAGGCCTAACCTGCTCAAACTTTTCTCATAAGATAACTCCTTCATCCCAGGAATCAGTCAAGTGAACCTTCTCTGAACTGCTTCTAATGCATTTATCTCCTTTCTTAAATAAGGAGACCAAAACTGTACAGAGTACTCCTGCCTGATGTGGTCGCACCAATACCCTGTACAACTGTAGCAAAACATCTCTATTTTTATATTCCATTCCTCTTTCAATAAACAACAACATTCCATTTGCCTCCCCAATTACTTGCTGTACCTGAATACTAACTTTTTGTGATTCATGTACCAGGACACCCAGATCCCTCTGTATCTCAGAGTTCTGCAATCTCTCTCCATTTAAATAATATGCTGCTTTTCTATTCTTCCTGCCAAAGTGAACAAGTTCACATTTTCCCACATCATACTCCATCTGCCAAATTTTTGCCTCCTCACATAACCTATCTATATCCTTTTGCAAACTCCTTATGTCCTCCTCACAACTTACTTTCCTACTTATCTTTGTGTCATCAGCAAATTTAGTTACCATGCATTCAGTCCCTTCATCCAAGTCATTGATATAAATTGTAAATAGTAGAGGCCCCAGCACTGATCCCTGTGGCACATCACTCATTGCATCTTGCCAACACAAAAATTACCCATTTATGCCTACTCTCTGCTTCCTGTTAGCTAACCAATCCTCTATCCATGATAATACGTTACCCCTTCATACACCATGAGCTCTTGTTTTGCATAGGAACCTTTGATGTGGCACCTGTCAAATGCCTTCTGCAAATCAAAGTGCAACACATCCACAGGTTCCCCTTTATCCACATTGCTTGTTACTTTACTGTAAGTGGTGCTGTGGCTGGAGTTTAGTCTCTTTACTGTAGGTGGCAATGTGCCTGAAGTTTAGTCTCTGTCCTGTAATGACCATGTGACTGGAGTTTAGCCTGCCCTGTAGGTGGCGCTGTGTTTGGACTTTAGTCTCTTTACTGTAGGTGGCATTGTGTCTGAAGTTTAGTCTATGCCCTGTAGGTGGCACTGTGTCTGGAGTTTAGTGTCTTTACCGTAGGTGACGCTGAGACTGGAGATTAGTGTCTTTACTGTAGGTGGCGCTGTATCTGGTGTTTAGTGTCTTTACTGTAGGTGGCGCTGTGTCTTGAGTTTAGTGTCTTTACCGTAGGTGACGCTGAGACTGGAGATTAGTGTCTTTACCGTAGGTGACGCTGAGACTGGAGATTAGTGTATTTACTGTAGGTGGCGTTTACTGTATCTGGTGTTTAGTGTCTTTACTGTTGGTGGTGCTGTGCCTGGAGTTTAGCCTCTGCCCCGTAAGTGACCCTGTGACTGGTTTAGTCTGTCCTGTAGGTAACGCTGTGTCCGGAGTTTAGTCTCTTTACTGTGGGTGGCGCTGTGTATGGAGTTTAGTGTCTTTACTGTAGGTGGCATTGTGTCTGCAGTTTAGTCTTGGCCCTGTTGGTAGCTCTGTGTCTGGAGTTGTGTGCCTTTACTGTAGGTGGTGCAATGTCTGGAGTTTAGTGTCGTTACTGTAGGTGGTGCTGTGACTGGAGTATAGTGGCTTTACTGTAGGTGACGCTGTGACTGGAGTTTAGTGTCTTTACTGTTGGTGGCGCTGTGACTGGAGTTTAGTGTCTTTACTGTTGGTGGCGCTGTGACTGGAGTTTAGTCTCTTCACTGTTGGTGCCGCTGTGTCTGGAGTTTAGTGTCTTTACTGTAGGTGGCACTGTGTCTGGAGGTTAGTGTCTTTACTGTTGGTGACCCTGTGACTGGAGTTTAGTCTCTTCACTGTAGCTGGCGCTGTGACTGGAGTTTAGTCCCTTCACTGTAGCTGGCGCTGTGTCTGGAGTTTAGTCCCTTCACTGTAGCTGGCGCTGTGTCTGGAGTTTAGTCCCTTCCCTGTAGCTGGCGCTGTGTCTGGAGTTTAGTGTCTTTACTGTAGGTGGCGCTGTGTCTGGAGTTTAGTCTCTTCACTGTATCTGGCGCTGTGTCTGGACTTAAGTATCTTTACTGTAGGTCAAAAGTTTAGTCGCTGCCCTTTAGGTGGCGCTGTGTCTTGAGTTTATTGTCTTTGCTGTTGGTGGCACTGTGTTTAGAATTTAGTCACTTTACTGTAAGTGGCGCTGTGCCTGGAGATTTAGTCTTTTTACTGTGGGTGGCGCTGTGCCTGGAGTTTGGTCTCTGCCCTGTTGGTGCTGCTGAGTCCAGTGTTTCGTGCCTTTACTGTTGGTAGTGTTGTGTCTGGAGTTTAGTGTCTTTACTGTTGGTGGCGCTGTGACTAGAGTTTAGCCTGCCCTGTAGGTGGGGCTGACTCTGAAGTTTAGTCTCTGCACTGCTGGTGGCGCTGTGACAGGAGTTTAGTCTCGGCCCTGTTGGGGCGCTGTGAATGGAGTTTAGTCTCGGCCCTGTTGGTGGCGCTGTGAATGGAGTTCAGTTTCTGCCCTGTTGGTGGCGCTGTGAATGGAGTTTAGTCTCTGCCCTTTTGGTGGCGCTGTGAATGGAGTTTAGTCTCTGCCTATTGGTGGCGCTGTGAATGGAGTTTAGTCTCTGCCCTGTTGGTGGCGCTGTGAATGGAGTTTAGTCTCTGCCCTGTTGGGGCGCTGTGAATGGAGTTTAGCCTCTGCCCTGTTGGTGGCGGTGGTTCGGGCGACCAATGGGCGCGTTTGGGATAGGCCGCGTACCGGAAGCAGTGCCGTGGGTTTCCGGTGCGTGTGTCTGCCTGCTGGAAGATGGCGGCGCGAGGGTTCCAGACAATGAGCCCGGGTGCGGCGGCTGCTGCCGCTATGGCAGCGGGTCCTGGGCCTGGACAAGGACAGGGGCAGGGACAGGCCCCAGGCAGGATAGCAGGCGCTCAGCAGCAGAACATGTTCCGCTCGGCCATGCCGGGTCAGGGATACCCGGTAAGTAGAGACCGAGCGGAGCCGGGATTTGGAGCTGTGTGCAGACCAGGGCCGGGAGATGAGGGCCGAGGCCTTTTCCTCAGGACAAGGGAGGCTTCATTACTCTGATCAAACCGGGTATAGCCCTATAGACTGTCTCTCTCTCCTCCCTAATGGGAGGGTTGGCCTTTAGACACCTGACCTGACCCTAGATCCCTTTGTTCCTTCAGTTGGATAGTTTCTGGCTACCCTAGGCTGCTTCAGATTCTCACATTGCTGTCCAGTGCAGAAAATAAGGACTGGTTTATGATGTCTTTGTAACTGTTTACCTCCATTTCTGTAGGGTTTTTGCTCTCTCTTCACATTCAGGTTTGACTTTTTGATGTTTTAGGCAGCCAATTGTGTTGAAATCCAAGATTTCGGCGGCTGCTGAATTCACAAAGAGAAAAATGTAGGTCCTAACAACGTTTTTGGAGAGCAAAGCAGAGTGGGGCTCTGATGAAAGGTCATCCATCTGAACTGTTAACTTGGTTTCTCTGTCCACAAATGCTGACTGATCTCCAGATGATTTCTGTTCTGTGTTGAAATCCAGGCCAAACAGGTGCTGAAGAAAATGATTGGCTGTAAAGATCAGATGTGAAATGGTACAGACTCGACACGGTTCTTTGTGCACAGAGACCTAGAGTGCAGGGACCCTAATTTGCCACAAAGTGGCAAACAAACTCTAAAAGGAAAGGAAAGCAAGGCCTGTATTTATATAATGCCTTTCACGAGCACTGAATGTCTCAAAGTACTTTACAGCCAATTAAGTACTTTTGAAGTGCAGTCACTCTTGTAATGTAGAAAATGCAACAGCCAATTTGTGCACAGCAAGCTCCCACAAGCGATAATGTGACAATGACCAACCAATCTGTTGTGATGTTGATTGAGGGATAAATATTGGCCAAGGTATCAGGGAAAACTCCCCAGCTCTCATGTTCATAGAATGGTTACAGCACAGAAGGAGACCATTCAACCTGTCGTGTATATGCTGGCTCTCTCGAGGAGCAGTTCACCTAGTGCCACTCCCCTGCCTTTTCAGGCAGTGATCTAATTTTGAAAGCCATGATTGAATCTGCCTCTACCACACTCAGGTGGTGCATTCCAGATCCTCACCACTCACTGCATGGAAACATTTTTCCTCATGTAGCTGTTACTTTTGCCAATTATCTTATATCTGTGCCCTCTGGTTCTTAATCCATTCACCAATGGGAACAGTTTCTCCCTATCTACTCTGTCCAGACCCTTCATGATTTTGAACACCTATCAAATCTCCTCTCATCTTTCTTTTCTCCAAGAAGAACAGTCCCGACTTCTCCAACTTGATACTTGGTCCACCTCATTCCCAGGAACCAGATCCAGCAGTATCTCCTTTCTCATTGGTCTGAAACTACAAACATATTTCTATGGAAAATTCTTCTGAATGCACCCTTGTCCCCCTCTGCCCTTTACACTGCTACTATCACAGTCTATATTGTATAATTTAATCCTCCCATTATCACTACTTTATAATTCTTGCACTTCTCTGGAATTTCTTTGCAAATTAGTTCCTCTGCATCTTTCCCACTGGTTGGTGGCCTCTAGCCTACACCGTGCAATTTCATCCACCTTTTTTGTTCCTTGGCTCGAGCCAAATATATTCTGTCCTTGACCCCTCGTGAACATCTTCTTCTCCAACATTACAATGTTCTCCTTAATACTGCCTCCCTGTCCTCCTTTCCTCCTTCCCTATCTTTCCTGGACACCTTGTATCCAGGAATGTTTTAAAACCCAGTCCTTCCCTTCTTTGAGCCAGGTCCCTGTTATCGCCACACATCCTATTTCCATGTGGCTATCTGCAACTCGCCAATTTTGTGTGCATTCACATACCTGCACTGTAACCTTAATTTAGACTTTATTGCTTTCCCCCTTATGATCAACCCATCTATTTCCTACTCTAGTGCTTTCTGTGTCCCAATTCTCTGTGTACCTTGGTATTCCCCTCTGGTGTTACCGCCTGACAAGTTAGTTTAAACCATCCCTCCCCAATAGCACCAGCAAATTGCCCTGCAAGGAAATTGGTCCTGGCTCTGTTCAGGTGCATCCTGTCTGGCTTGTACAGATCCCATCTCTCCCAGTACTGATCCCAATGTCCCGAGAATCTAAAGTCGTCCTCCATGCACCATTTCTCCAGTCATGTATTCATCTGCTCTGCCCTCCTAACTCTATACTCACTTGTACATGGTTCCAGGAGTAATCTAGAGATTTACTACTTTTGAGGTCTTGCTATTTTCCAACATAGCTCCCTAAATTCTGACTGCAGATCACATCCTTCTTTCTGTCTATGTCGATGGCACTGGTATGGACCATGACCACTGGCTGTTCACCCTCCCCCCTCAGGGTGCCCTACAGCTGTTCAGTGTTACCCTTGCCCCTGGCACTAGGGAGGCAACACACCATCCTGGATTCATGCCTGTGGCTGCAGAAACATCCGTCTGTTTCCCTAACTATCAAATCTCCTATCACTATTGTTCTTCCAGTCTTCTTCATGCCCCTTTGTATAGCTGAGCTGACAGTTGGGGCCATAGACTTGGCTCTGGCTGCACTCCCCAGATGAGCCATCGCTCTCATCAATGTTCAGAACTGAATGCTGGTTGGAGATTAAGATGCACTCAGGAGTCTCCTGCACTCTGCCTGTTTCTTCTTGACTGCCTGGTGGTCACCCATGCTGTCCCTCCCTGCATACGTTTAAGCTGTGGGGTGACCACATCTATAAACATGCTATCTTCGAAACAGTGCCATTGGATCTTTTACATCCACCTGAGATGGCAGACAGGGCCTTGTTTGAACATCTCATCCATACTCCCCCAGTGCAGCACTCCCTTAGTATGACACTGGGGAGTGTCAGCCATGATTATTGTGCTCAAGTCCTGGAGTGGGGCTTGAACCCACAACCTTTTGGCTCAGGTTTGAGTGCTGCCAACAACTGACGCTCAGCTCAAGTCCTGCTCCAGCCTCTATGTGGTGGGAGACGGGCTTGATGGGCCAGCAGACCTTTTGTGCCCATTAATTTGGTGTCCATATTAGGAGATATTAGCCATGCTATCGGTAAAAGAGGTGTTTGAACCTTGAATTTCCTTCAGTAGATAACTTTAATGTGTACAGTCACAATCTGGCTATTTACTGTTTTCTGTGTCTGATATAGTCACAGTGGACATAGGGTTTAAGAGCTTACTGAAATGAAGACTTAACAGTACGGGTTTTGTATGCTCAGACTAAAACTCCATTTTGATCAGGGCTCTGGTGTGCAAACAATAGAAACATCAGGGTAAAATTCCAGATTGTTGGGAAAGGAAGATGCCAGCTCAGATAAGTGGAAGAACAAAAGCAAAATACTGCGGATGCTGGAAATCTAAAGGACAAACTCTGTGAAGAGACAGAATTAACATGATCACCTTCCTGAAATGTCAACCCCCTTTCTTTGTGCAGATGGTACCTCACCTGAATGTTTCCAGCATATCCTGAAGCTAAACATAAAGATGAGGCAAACAACCTGGGCCATTTTTGATGTATGCTTTAAGGTTGTGTCGTTCTAGGCTCACTCTTGTCTGAATCAGGTCGTGGGCTCAGTCCCACTCCAGAGATCTGAGTGTATATTCCGGATTGGCACTCCAGTGCAGTGCTGAGGGAGTGCTGCGCTGTCAGAGGATGCCGCCTTTCAGACAAGATGCTAACCCGAGGCTATCTTCTCAGATGGATGTAAATATAGAAAGCTATTTGAACGAGCTGGCTAGTTCAGGCCCATATTTAACCCTTAACCAACAGCACCAAAAATAGATTGTCTGGCCATTATCTCATTGCTGTTTGTGGGAGCTTGCTGTGTGCAAATTGGCTGCTGTGTTTCCTGCATTACAACAGCGATTTAAAAAAAAAAGCCCTATAAAGTCTGGAGTGAAAAGTGTTTCAGAAATGCTAGCCCTTTCCATTTTTTATCCTTTGCCGTGCTGTTTCTACTGGTGTTTTATAGGGACGGGGTTGAAGCAATCCATTAACTCCTGTACAGCAACAACTTGCATTTATATAGTGCCTCGAATGTAGTAAACCACCTTAAGGCATTTTGCAGAACATTGTCAAATAAAATTTGACACACGAGCCAGGTGAGATATTCAGATAATTGACCAAAAGCCTAGTCAAGGAGCACCTGAAAGGCAGAGGGACTTGGGCTGTGAATTTGAGAGCTTAGGGCTGAGGTACCTGACAGCACAACCACCAATGGTGCAGTGGTAAAAATCGGGGGATGTGCGCGAGGCCAGAATTGGAGGCGTGTAGCTATCTTGAAGGAGCGCGACATCGTGTCGGGCTGGAGGAGATTAGAGACAGAGAAAGGCAAGACCGTGGAGGGATTTGAAAATGAGGGTGAGAATTTGTTGTTGAAATGTCAGTGTAGGGCAGTCAGCACAGTGGGTGCTGGGCGAACGGGACTTGGCGCATGCTTTGGATGTCAAGTTTATGGAGGGTGGAAGATGGGGAGTTGGCCAGGCGTGCGTTGGAATAGTCAAGGCAACAAAGGCATGGATAAGGGTTTCAGCAGCAGGCAGGTGCTTGGGTGGGTGATGTTAAAGAGGTGGAAGTAGGCAGTCATAGCGATGAAGCAGATGTGTGATCGGAAACTCATCTCTGGGTCAGTCACAACACCAAGACTTGTTCAGCTTGGACAGTGACGTGTCAAAATATCGCACTGATGGAGAGAAACACATTGACCATAAGTTTCAGTTAGTTTTCTGTGGTTAGATCAAGGGTCAGGAAACCCTGGTGCATTCCCCAGTTGATTAGCACTTGTGTGGGCCACGTGCATTGTGTTATATGTGGTGGAGGAATTGGGTTTTTTTTTGGGTGCTCGATGAATGTTTGGGCAACAACTCAATTGAATGCTGCAGGGAGAGTGTTCAATTGAATGATTGGATTGAGCTTGGCCTGAATAGCCAAGCGGTTATGGTACTGGGTTTGTAACCCTAAGATCAAGAGTTCGCATCTCACAATGGCAAACTATGAAACAATGTAACTTCATCTGAAACAGATGGAAACGGGTTTGTACTCGAAAGAGTTGAATGATTGGATTGACTGTGGAACACAATTGTTTCAGTCCCTCTTGCAACTGGTCAAGGTTGAATGATGTCACAGTGGTTTCCTGAAGCCTTGCCCACATCGAGGGGAGTCTCCACCAAGTTTTATCTCAACATTCCTGTCTTCAGGAGAGTAAATCAATCAGGGTGAGTTCACATATTCTTTGGCAAAGTAGAAACTTTACTATTCATTTGACCTCTTCTCATTAGTTGTTGACAACTTTCTGTTTCTTTCTTATTAAAAGAGCTGCATTTCTATAAAGCCCACTTTTGATAATGGCATCGTTGACAACTGGATTGAGGAGTTGCTAAGTTTGACTAGTTAAGAAACCAAGAAGGAAAGACTTGCATTTATATAGCACCTTTCATGACCTTGGGGCATCCCAAAGTGCTTTGCAGCCAATGAAGCACTTTTGGAAGTATAGTCACTGTTATAATGTAGGAAACACAGCAGCCAGTTTGTGCACAGCAAGCTCCCACAAACAGCAATGTGATACTGAGCACATAATCTGTTTTAATGGTGTTGATTGACGTGGGCTGGGTAGTTTCACAGGCCAGAGAGCAATGTTTCCTGTTAACTGCACTGCAGTCAGAAAGTCCCGTGCTCTTCAAAGTTCCCACGGCTCTATTTTGAACATTCATCTGAGAAAGCAGACAGGGACTCATTAAAGTCTCCTTCGAAAAACAGTTCAGCAATCCCTCAATATTACACCACAGTGTCTGGTTAGATTTTTGTGCTTGAGTCTCTTTAGTGGATCTTGAAAGCACAACTCGCTGACTCACCTGAGAGTGGTAGCCACTGAAACACAGCGATGCTTGTCCCTGCCCCATCTCTGCTGCATTTCTGTTTTAACTACCCCTGCTGGTCTCCATTCCAGTTTCACTCTGGAACTCCCTGTGATTGTAGACTTGGCTGCCAGTGACCGAAACCACTCAATGACCGCGTCAGTGCCAGCAGCTTGACATATACCCATGCCTGTCAAAGGCAGAAAAACACTTCAAATGAAAGAAAGGCAGACTTGCATTTATTTAGCACCTTTCACACCTCAGATCATCCCAAAGTGCTTTTCAGCCAAAGTGCGGTCACTGTTGTAATGTAGAAAACTTGGCTGCCAATTTGCACACAGCAAGATCTCACAAATACCAATTTGGTAATAATCAGATAGTCAGTTTCCCCTAGAGTACTCTGTACAGTTTTGGTCTCCTTATTTAAGGAGGGATATACTTGCATTGGAGACAGTTCAGAGCAGGTTCCCTCGGTTGATTCCTGGGATCAAGGGGTTGGTCTTATGAGGTAAGGTTGAGTAGGTTGGGCCTATACTCACTGGAGTTTAGAAGAATGAGAGGTGATCTTATTAAAACATATAAAATTCTGAGGGGGATTGACAGAGTAGATGCTGAGAGGTTGTTTCCCCTTGTGGGCGGGGAGGGGGGTGGGATCCAGAACCAAGGGGCACAGTTTAAAAATAAAGGGCCTGCTATTTAAGACGGAGATGAGGAGGAATTTCTTCTCTGAGAATCGTTGGTCTGTAGAATTCTCTTCCTCAGAGAGCAGTGGAGGCTGGATCATTGAATATGTTCAAGGCTGAGTTAGACAGATTTTTGATTGACAAGGGTCTGGAGCCAAATGGCTGACGACTCCTATTTCTTATGATCTTTATGTCATGTTGATTGAGGGATAAAAATTGCCCAGGACACCAGGAAGAACTCCCCTGCTTTTATTCAAAATAGTGCCATGGGACCTTTCATGCCCCCTGAGAGAGCAGGCAGTGTAATGTCCCATCTGGAAGATGAGTAGCTCTGATAGTGCAGCGCTCCCTCAGCACTGCACTAGAGTGCCAGCCTTGAATTTTACGCAGATGTCCTGCAGTGGGACTTGAATGGCGACACCCTTAACCGAGGTGAGGTGAAAATGGGCCAGGGTTCTTACTCCTGACTGCAGTGCAGTGACTCCTTCTGGTAGGCTGATGTGGAGGGATATCTGCTGAGAGCAGGATTGTTTTTGGCTGCGATTCTTCAATGGAGGAATTGCCTGTTGACAATCGCTAGACGGAGACCGAGACAGTGGCAGATGTCTGGTGCCTGTGGAGCTGTGACCCAGGAACAGTTGATGCCTTCCAGAGGGGGAGAAATAGAAAGCAAAAGCCTTCTTTGTGGCAGCCCAGAGCCAGTTAATCTTTATTTAGTTAAATGGCCATCCCTGGAGAATAAGGGACTAGTAATGGGATAACAACATGAAACACTTGGATTGTGGAATGTATAACTTTTACGTCACCTTCCATTACGCACCCCTTTTCACCGCAAACAGCTTTTCATTCCTTTGTCAGCTTTTTCTCTACAGTTAACATGTTTAGTTCTGCTTTGGTTTCTTTTAATGGTGAAGTTTTATCCGTGTAGTGTAATCTGGTGTGTAAATTGTGACTTCATGTATGTGCTGGCCTGCTCATTATAGAAGTGTGATGTAATGGAAATAATGAAAGGAGAGTTTAGCCACTGAATTGCGTTTGGTTCATGATTGGCATGTCCAGCATTTCATTACATGTTGCTGTCTCAGGAAGTGCTCAATTAGCCCTAATTGTTTCCTTGGGAACAATGAAGTTATTGCGGACCTTGGTTGTTCATATTAGTGACATGAAAATAGCACACTGCAGACAGGAAAGTGTTTCCTTATATTGATTATTTTTTAAAGATTTTGCTCACATGCTTGATTGTCTTTTGTCGAAGTAGCAGTTCTGGTAATCATTTTGGATGCTGGTGGAAGCAGGTTAGTCTCAAATGCATTCTCCTTGTGCTCTAATAAAGGTTACAATAGGATTCTGCATCCTGACTTGACATCAGTGACTGGTGTCCATCTGGCAAGAGAAATCATCCCCACCAACTTCCTTCTGCATAATTTTCAAGCTTTTATTTCTTGCGTCGGTCAGTGGCCAAACATGCTTTGTTTTTGTGATTGTGTTGAATTTTGGCCATCTTCATAAATCTTGAAAAGGTGCTGGTGCATGACAGTGAAATGGAGCACATGATCTCGGCTGATGGCTTCAGTGCAACCCCAAGGGAGTGTTGCATTATCAGGTGTTCAGTCTCTTGAGAGAGATTTCAAGCCAAGAGCCTCGTCTTTTTAATCAGGTAGACTTGTAAACACTCAATGGCAGTATTCAAGAAAAAGCGGAGTTTTCTGAACCACAAGTCTCCGGGTTGAAATCTCACTCCAGGACTTGAACACTTCAAGGCTGACACTCCAGTCGTGCAGCAGGCTCCATCTTTTGGCTGAGACGTTAAACCGAGACCCTGTCTGTCCTCTCAGAGGGCATAAAAGATCCTATGGCACTAAGAGCAGGGGAGTTCTTCCCAGCGTCCTGGCCAATATTTATCCCTCAATCAAGATCACTAAAACAGATTATCTGGCTGTTACCACATTGCTGATTGTGGGAGCTTGCTGTGTACAAATTGGTTGCTGCGTTTCATACTACAACAGTGACTACACTTCATTGGCTGTAAAACACTTTGGGACATCGAGTGGGTCATAAAAGGTGCTATAGACATGCAAGTCCTCCCCCCAAGTCCTGAGTTCTGACCAAAATTCAGACAATACAGAACATACAGTACAGAGCTAGGCTGTTTGACTCATTGTATCTGTGCAAACTATGCTGTGCTGGAACAAACCAGAACTCTTCCACAAACCAGAACTCTTCCCACTGCTTTGCTGTCTTCCCCCTAGCTCTCTACTCTCCCTTTAAAGGATGCAGTGGCCTCTTGCCTCAGCGACTCGCTGTAGTAAACCATTCCCTCTTACTCTTTGTAACAATTTTAAAGTGATGGCTCCTCATTGCTGACCTCTCAATCAGCAGAAATTATCTTCAGAGCTCCTGGTAAATTTAAAAACCTCAATTTCCTCTTGGCCTCCTGTGCTGCAGTATAGCCCCTTGTGTCTCAAGTCTCCCCGCTTAATGATAGTACTATCACCCTGAAAGGGAGTTCTTCCCAATAACTCCTGCTGATTCATTGCGTTTTCACATACTGTTAGGGTGTCAAGTTCTTCATCATTTTTGTATTTGGTAGTCTAACAATTTCTGTAGGCAAGATTCCTTGGAAGATTCATTGCTCTCTGACCCTGGAGAGTGGGTAAACCTCGGGATTAACAATTATCCCAATTGTGGTCATTTGTGTGCTTGAATGTATGGAATTCTCACCTTATTGTCCGTCTATTCAGTTTGAAAGAAATATTACAGATCAGAGATTTAATGTGCTGAAACTAATCGCACTTACACACAAAAATCAAGCCCAGTTATAAAAAAAATATAAAAATAACCAACTAGTTGGGCACATGGATCAACATAGCTCGAAGGGCTATTGTATTTGAAACAATCTTTTGGAAAAGAATAAAGTGATGAGAGGTAGCACCAGGAATTTTAACAGACCGGCCTTCTCCTGCTGATAATAACATTGTTGTCTTGAGCCATGTTGTTCAGGTGGGAACGTCCACTTGACTTATGTGAGCCATATATTCACAGAAAGCTCTTCAGAATTCAGGGCAATGGGTTAATGGGACTTAACATTGATAAATCACCTGCCACAGATGCTGGACACTCAGCAAGGCTGACTATCAGGAATGTTAACCATAATTACAAAATTCTTCCGAAACTGAATTCTGTTCAAAGACTGAATAGAAAATGTGATAGTTTCATGTCAGTTGTAGGGAAACTGCTGGAGATCATTGTAAGGGAAAACATTAGGGACAATTTTGGCTAACCTAGGACAGTCAGAATGGATTTATGGAAGGCTGGTCATGTTTGATTAATTGAATGCTTCAAGGAAATGAAACTGCATTCAAAGACAAGGAAATGTAGCGATTGTGGTTTATTTGAACTTGTAAAGAGTGGTTGATAACATTTTTTAAAAATTCTTTCAAGGCATACGGGCTTCGCTGGCTGGACCAGCATTTATTGCCCATCCGTAATTGCCCTTGAGAAGGTGGTGGTGAGCTGCCTTCTTGAACCGCTGCAGTCCATGTGGTGTAGGTACACCCACAGTGCTGTTAGGGAGGGAGTTCCAGGACTTTGATCCAGCGACAGTGAAGGAACAGCGATATATTTCCAAGTCAGGATGGTGAGTGGCTTAGAGGGGAACTTCCAAGTGGTGGTGTTTCCATCTATCTGCTGCCCTTGTCCTTCTAGATGGTAGTGGTCATGGGTTTGGAAGGTGCTGTCTAAGGAGCCTTGGTGAGTTGCTGCAGTGCATCTTGTAGATGGTACACACTGCTGCCACTGTGCGTTGGTGGTAGAGGGAGTGAATGTTTGTGGATGGGATGCCAATCAAGCAGGCTGCTTGCCCTGAAGGGTGTCAAGCTTCTTGAGTGTTGTTGGAACTGCAATCATCCAGGCAAGTGGGGAGTATTCCATCACATTCCTGACTTGTGCCTTGTAGATGGTGGACAGGCTTTGGGGAGTCAGGAGAAGAGTTACTCTCCACAGAATTCCCAGCCTCTGACCTGCTCTTGTAGCCACAGTATTTATATGGTCCAGTTCAGTTTTTGGTCAATGGTAACCCCCCAGGATGTTGATAATGGGGGATTCAGTGATGGTAATGTCATTGAACATCAAAGGGCGATGGTTAGATTCTCTCTTGTTGGAGATGGTCATTGCCTGACACTTGTGTGGTGTGAATGTTACTTGCCATTTTGTCAGCCCAAGCCTGGATCTTGTCCAGGTCTTGCTGCATGTGGACATGGACTGCTTCAGTATCTGAGGAGTCGCGAATGGTGCTGAAGATTGTGCAATCATCAGCGAACACCCCGGCTTTATGATGGAAGGAAGGTCATTGGATGGAGGGAAGCAGCTGAAGATGGTTGGGCTGAGGAAACCACCCTGAGGAACTCCTGCAGTGATGTCCTGGAGCTGAGTTAATCGATCTCCAACAACCACAACCATCTTCCTTTGTGCTAGGTATGACTCCAAGCAGCAGAGAGCCTTCCCCCTGATTCCCATTGACTCCAGTTTTGCTAGGGCTCCTTGATGCCACACTCGGTCAAATGCTGCCTTGATGTCAAGGGCAGTCACTCTCACCTCACCTCGGGAGCTCAGCTCTTTTGTCCATGTTTGAACCAAGGCTGTAATGAGGTCAGGAGCTGAGTGCTTAAGAACTGGTCGTGTGACACCATGGATGGGTAGATGGCTAAAGGATAGAGAGGGCAAGTAAATTAATGTTCCTCAAATTGCCAACCTGTTCCCCAGAAATCAGTGTTGGATCATAGTCAAACTGTGAGGAAGAATGCAGGAGGACCTAGATAAATGGAGTGGCAAGTGCAGCTCAATGTTAACAAATACATTGTAGTACAACATAATGAATGAAGCCCATTAAAAAGACAGTCACCTCTCTGATTTCAGCATGCTATGTATGAAAGTCGGTTGTCTATACTCCCTTTGTTACTTAAAAGCTTTGATTTATTGGGCAGGATTTTCCTCGTAATACCAGGGAAATGCAGAGACTTTCTGCCCCTTCAAGGTGTTGAACTCTTCCACGGCCACTGGTTTTACAACCTTGCCCGTGCAATTGTGTGTGCCGATGTAGTATCATTCATTCGTGTGTGCTCTGCCGAAAGGCAGGTCCCAAGTTGACCTCAGCCAGAATGGCAATCAAACCCATACTGTTGCTGTTACTCTGAACCACACGATAGCCAACTGATCTAAACGACCCTACCCCTACTTTCCCCCAAGGCAGTGGGTCACCGCTCTTTGTAGAGGACATCACACCTGATCCCAACCTCATCCTCATTCTGCGCCTATTTACCTGTGTGGCCACACTTGTTTTATCCAGCCGGAGTTATCAGATAGCCACCGAGAACGGGGAATCTCCCTGAATTTTTACTGTCCCCGATGAGATCACTGCACGCTGGAGATCAAGGCACTGTTTCTAGCCATTGGACCCTACCTAGTGACTGGGACTGGTCCATATACACCTGTGATTTGCTAAACATATTGGAGGCTTGTACACCTGGAGTGACTGGCCCAGTCTGCTGACATCTAGGAAAAAAATAGCAGCTCACCCTTTCAATGATAGTGTTTACTGGCAAGAATCTCAGGTCCCTTAAGGTAGCGGGACAGGTGGTAAGGTGGTTAAGAAGGCATATGGGATGCTTGCCTTTATTAGCCGAGGCATAGAATATAAGTGCAGGGAGGTTATGCTGGAACTGTATAAAACACTGGTTAGGTCACAGTTAGAGTATTGTGTGCAGTTCTGGAATTCGCATTATAGGAAGGATGTGATTGCACTAGAGAGAGTGCAGAGGAGATTTACCAGGATGTTGCCTGGGCTGGAGAGTTTTAGTTATGAGGAGAGATTGGATAGACTGGGGTTATTTTCCCTGGAGCAGAGGAGATTGAGGGGGGACATGATTGAGGTGTATAAAATTATGAGGGGCATAGATAGGGTAGACAGGAAGGAACTTTTCACCTTGGTGGAGGGATCAATAACCAGGGGCCATAGATTTAAGGTAAGGGGCAGGAGGTTTAGAGGGGATGTGAGGAAAATATTTTTCACCCAGAGGGTGGTGGGAATCTGGAACTCACTGTCTGAAAGGGTGGTAGAGGCAGAAACCCTCATAACATTTAAGAAATATTTGGATGTGCACTTGCGATGCCATGGCATATAAGGCTGTGGGCCTAGTGCTGGGAAATGGGATTAGAATAGTTAGGTACTTGTTTGACAGGCGCAGACTCGATGGGCTGAAGGGCCTTTTTCTGTGCTGTAGCCCTCCATGACAACAGGGAAAGCTACTTTTCCAGATGAACTGAGGCAGTACTGTAAGGTGAAGGGGTCAGAAAGCTCATCACTTGTGAAATGTTTGTGGGCCTGGGCTTGGGCCCAGGCATGTCATTTGCTGCTGCTTGTAGCTACTCCTACCAGAGATCTGCTGTCATGATGTGTCATTTGAATGCAGTTTTATTCTTCAGATAAATGAGGTTAGACTGAGGAAGGAGGATGAAAAATATGAGTCGAGCCAATACTTTTGGGTTGCCTTTGTTTTCCTTCAGAGTAGGTTGCAATTCATTCAAACTGAGGCCTGGTGGGCAGTGCTCAGATTCACCGTATCAAATCCAAGTAATCTGTCACTTGAATGCTCTACCCTGGGTGATGTTATGTATGCTGAGGAACAATGAGCCTTTGTTCTTTCTACTTGGGCTGTAAAAGGAGATCGTACAGTGTTGATTAGAAGTAAATGTCCTCTTGATTGTACTGTTAAACCCTGAATGAAACTGAACTCATTTGGCATGCTCATACACTTAAATAATGTCGAATGGAAGTTGTGTATCCTCTTAGTTTGTGACTGCCTTGACTTGATGCCAATGTAAATGGAGCAAAAGGAACTCATTGAACACTTTCTTTCTCTGACATGCCCATGTTGCTGCATACTTTCCCTCCATGGGATATTGTTGATGTCATAGCCTCCTTTTAGCCCCTCCATAAAACTTGTCTCTTTTGAGCAAGCTTTGAATCACCCCTCCTAATTGCTGCTTTCAAAACAAAGAACTCGCAGCAATGTAGCTGCTTTCATGAGCTCGGGATGTCTGAAAGTGTTTTACCAACAAAAATAGTACTGCTTTGGTGATTTTGGCTGAGGGAGGAATTCTCCCAGGACACTTGGGAGAATTCACCTGCTCTTTGAAGAGTGCCATTGGATCTATTACGCTGACCTTAGAGGGGTAGATGGGGCTTTGGTTTAATGTCTCACCCCAAGGAAGGCGCCTTCAACAGTGCAGTACTCCTCAGCACTGCACTGAAGTGTCAGCCTAGATTCTGTGCTCAAGTCTTTGGAGCAGGACTTAAATCAACAACCTACATCTGAGGCAAGAATACTGAGCTGTGGCTAACACCAAACAAACTTCTTTATATATAACAAAGACCCAAGTGAGCAAAGACTGATACATCTGGCATGCCTTTGATTTGAGTCTGCTTACGCCTCTGATGCACCTCAATGTTTCTTATGGCAAAGGCGCTATATGAATGGAAGTTGCTGTTCTGAGTATTGTTTATCGGCCATTTCCTGAGCGCATATTTTCCCACTGATCTGCCTGTTAATGACAGTTTTGAAATATTTGAATCTTTGTTTGAAATTCTCTCTCCAGTTGAATGGGATTTAATTGCACCAATGCAGCTGCTATTGTGCCAGTATTCAAGGCTTTTCCTGAACCCCCTTTGCCCGACAACTGTTTTGCTGTGTGCAGGCAGGGCCTTTTTCTCTTTTGAGTCTTGATGTTAATTAGCTGAGACCTGCGAGAGTGGTAGTATGGAGCTGAAAGGCATGCACAAGTGACGTGACAACTGCTGTTACAAGGTCTTTCATTGATTCATTTCTTTGTGGTGTTTAGAATACACAACGTAGGGCCTTGGACCGAACAATATACCGGCATCTTCTGGCATGTCAGTTGCTCCTGTAGTTTCTGTTGATTTGCTGGATTTCTTGTAAAGTTGAGGCGACTGCATCTTCCCCACAATAAAATGTCGGATGCCCAAGAGCGACAGCATCAGCTTGCTAAATGAGGGTGCAGTAAAGTAGAGCGTAGCACACGGACAAAGGGTGTTTGAAAGGGACGCGTGGCATGCAGTCAGCAACCAGGAGTAAACTCTTTGAATTTCTTGCTCATGGTTTGGTAAGGGTTTGTTCTCAAATTAACCAGTCTTTTATTTCTGACTGTGATGGCAGCTTTTTTTTGTCAATTGTAATGCAGTATTTTGGGTCCCGGAGGTTTCCCCATCAATTGACTCCTGTCCGAAAGAGGGAAGGGATTGTGTCTTTTTTGCCTAGTTGATGCATTGACTGCAGAATCAGTTTAGCCTTCTGTGCAGCAGACGCAGCAATTGAATTGACATGTACCTTATTGTAACATGCCAGTACCGGCATAGTGGTTTAATTGTCTGCCGATTTAAAATTTTTTCCCCCTATGCGACTGATTTTTATTGGCTATTTTTTTGAAGTTTCCCCCCCCCCTCGCCCTCTTTCCCCCTCCCCCTCCCCTTTCACAATTGGGATTTTCTATTTCAGATGTTGGGTCACATTGTAGCAACCTCCTGCTGAGAGAATGGAGCACAACTGCTGACCTGTTAGTTTCATGTCCTTGCTGTGGAATACAATTCAGATGAAAAAACTTGCCTGTAAATTTGCATACTCGAAAATGTAACTAACTGAAACTGTTCTTTTCTCCCATTGTTCTGCACCTCAGCATGGCAATTTGGCAACATCCTAGTCTGTAGCCAGTATATACCCTCTTCCCCGCCCATCCCTTTTCCAAAATAGGTCTTTAATTTGTCAACAGAAGTACAAGTTTGCTGGAGCAGTTTACTCTTAGTGTTTTGCATTCCCATTTGAAGTAGGATGTGGCCTCCATTCAACCTTCACAGCCATTTCCCCAAGAAACATTTGATAATTTAATGGAGAGTATGAAGAGCTAGGCAATAAATTGAAAAATAGAACCTCAAAGGTAATCTCTAGATTATTACCTGAGCCACGTGCAAATTGGCATAGGGTGCGTAAAATTAGAGAGATGAATGCGTGGCTCAAAGGCTGGTGTGGGAGAAGTGGGTTTCGATTTGTGAGGCATTGGACCAGCATTGGGGAAAGTGGGGGCTATACAGTTGGAAAGGTCTGGGACCAGTGTTCTAGCAAGCCGCATAATTAAGGAGGTAGGTGGGGTTTTAAACTAAATAGTGGGGCATAGGATCAAATTTGGGAAGCTGTTATTATCAAACAGTAGAGACAAGAGAAGAGAGAAAGGTATTAATATGGGAAACGATAAACAGACTGTGATGAGAAGGGGCAGGGAGTACAAATCTAGAGTAAATCCGATAAGGCTAACGGCTACAAAGATAATAAAAGGACAAAACTAAAGGCTCTGTATCTGAATGCATGTAGCATTCGAAACAAAACAGATGAACTGATAACTCAAATAGAAATAAATAAGTATGATCTGATAGCCATTACAGAGACATGGCTGCAGGATGACATAGATTGGAACCTGAATATTGAAAGGTACGTAACTTTAGGAAGGACAGGAATCTAGGAAAAGGTGGAGGGGTGACTCTGTTAATTAATGAACCAGAGAGCAGGCCATACTAGAACTGGTATTGTGCAATGAGATAGGATTAATTAATGCCCTTGTAGTGAAAACGCTCCTAGGTAGCAGTGATCATAATATGATTGAATTTTACATTCAGCTTGAGGGAGAGAAGAGTGGGTCCAAGACTAGTATTTTAAACTGAAATAAGGGCAATTATGAGAGCATGAAAGCACAGATAGCCAAAGTGAACTGGCAAATTAGGTTAAGGATAGGTCAATAAAGATGCAGTGGTGGACATTGAAGGGAATATTTCAGAATACACAGAATAGATACATTCCAACAAGAAAGAAAAATTCTAAGGGGAAGACCCACCATCCATAGTTAACTTAAAAAAAAATTAAAAGTAATATCAGACTTAAAGAAAAGGCATATAATTGTGCAGAGATGGGTAGCAGGCCAGAAAATTGGGCAGAATATAAAAAACAGCAAAGAATGATCAAAAGATTGATAAGGAAGGAAAAAGTAGACTACGAGAGAAATCTAGCTGGAAATACAAAGACAGTAAGTGTTTCTATAGATATTTGAAAAAGAAGAGAGTTAACAAAGTGAGTGTTGGTCCTATAGAAAGTGAGTCTGGGGAATTAATAATGGCAAATAAAGAGATGGCAGATGAATTGAACTGGTATTTTGCATTGGTCTTCACTACAGAGGGTGCAAGTAACATCCCAGAAATAGCTGTAAATCCGGAAATGAAAGGCAGGGAGGAACTCGGGAAAATTACAATCACCAGGAAAGTTATTGAACAAATTGTTGGAGCTGTGGGCTGACAAGTGCCCAGGTCCTGGTGGACTTCATCCTAGGGCCTTAAAAGAAGTGGCTAGTGAGATAGTTGATGCATTGGCCTTAATTTTCCAAAGTTCCTTAGAGTTGGGGAAGGTTCCATTAGATTGGAAAATCGCGAATGTAACTCCGTTATTCAAAAAGGGAGGGAGACAGAAGGCAGGAAACTATAGGCCAGTTATCTTAACGTCTGTCATAGGGAACATTAGAAACTATTATTAAAGATGTGGATAAAGGGGAACCGGTGGATGTACTGTATTTTGATTTCCAGAAAGCATTTGATAAGATGTCACAGCAGAGGTTATTGTGGAAAATAAAAGCTCATGGTGCAGGGGATAACATATTGGCATGGATAGAAGATTGGCTAGCTAACAGGAAACAAGGTAGGCATAAATGGGTGATTTCTGGTTGGCAGGATGTAACGATTGATGTGCCACAGGGGCCAGTGCTGGGGCCTCAACTTTTTACAGTTAATATCAATGACTTGATTGAAGGAATCAAAGGGATGGTTGATAAATTTGCCGATGAGATAAAGATAGGTAGGAAAGTAAGATGTGTGAAGAGCACACAAGGAGGCTGCAAAGGTTCGCAGGTTTAGTGAGTGGGCAAAGAACTGGCAAATGGAGTATAATGTGGGATAGTGTGAAATTGTCCATTTCGGCAGGAAAAATAAAAAAGCATATTATCTAAATGGTGAGAGATCGCAGAGCTCAGCTGCCAAGGGGTCTGTGACTCCTAGTGTATGAATAGCAAAAGGTTAGTATGCAGGTATAGCAAGTAATTAGGAAAGCTAATGGAATGTTATCATTTATTGCAAGGGAAATTGAATACAAAAGTAGGGAGGTTGTGCTTTAGTTATACAGGGTATTGGTGAGATTGCATCTGAAGTACTGTGAATAGTGTTGGTTTATTTAAGGAAGGATGTAAATGCGTTGGAAGCAGTTCAGAGAAGGTTTACTAGACTAATACCTGGAATGGGTGAGTTGTCTTATGGGGAAAGGTTGGACAGGCTGGGCTTGTAACCACTGGAGTTTAGAAGAGTAAGAGGCGACTTGATTGAAACATATAAGATCCTGGGTTGATGTGGAAAGGATGTTTCCTCTTTTGGGAGAATCTAGAACTAAGGGTCACTGTTTAAAAATAAGGGGTCGTCCATTTAAGACAGAGGTGAGAATTTTTTTTCTGACGGCAGTTAGTCTTTGGAATGCCCTTCCTCAAAAGGCAGTAGAAGCAGAGTCTTTGAATATTTTAAGGCAGAGGTAGATAGATTCTTCATTAAGCAAGGGGAGGACAGATTATCAGGGTGACAGGAATGTGGAGTTGAAGTCACAATCCGATCAGCCATGATCTTATTGAATGGCGGAGCAGGCTCGAAGGGCCGAGTGGCCTCCTACTCCTATTCGTATGCGGCATGCGAGGCTACCTCGCTAACAATTTTGGGTTTAATACCAAAGAGACTGTTCTTATGTCTTGTGAATTGAGCTTGCTGCTGCCCTATCTTAGGGTCATAGTTTTGTTTGGGGAGGGCCAGGCTCAGTTCCGCTGGATGTGTGTTTTGGATAAATATCAAGGCTTGTAGCCTCCAGTTGCACACAGCATTTTCTCATCAAAAATCAGAATGTTGGTGTTGTGATATGAGAGTTTATTTGCTGCCTGTAGCCTTTCCCAATGAGGTCAAACCCTTTTCAGTGTCTCATTTTGTTCTTTTACATTTAACTAGCGGCCAGGGATGCCTCCAGGCAGCCGCATGCCACCTCAAGGTGCTTCAATGGGTCCGCCGGGTCCTTCGTATGGTGGGAGTCCGGCAGTGCGACCAGGCATGCCTCAGTCGATGATGGACCAGTCTCGCAAACGGCCAGCTCCTCAGCAGATTCAACAGGTGCAGCAACAAGCAGCCCAGAACCGCAATCACAAGTAGGTCCAATAGCTCTTAAACAGAGCTTCTCGATATTCCGGTGCAATTTATGTTGCCAAAAATGACGTGCTTTGAAACGGTCAGTATTTCCAGAGGCAAGGACACCTGTATTGTTCTTAAAATTCCCGGAATAAAATTGTATTAATGTTCATCCCTGTAAGTGCTGACACATTTAGGATGCCAATCCCGCAAGTATCAGCAGCCTTCAAATGCCTCGCCTGAGTGAGTTAAGGAAGTGTTGGCAAGCTATTTTCCTGTGAGGAGCTGAACCTGGTATAGAGCAATCCTATGTCCATTAGCACCCATATCTGTGCACCTGGAAAGAGATCAGGAGCAGGGAGGCTAGCTGATTTTTTTTCCTCCTTTCTCTCTAGCACAAAGCATTATAGTACCCCGTAGTTGCAGAACTATCTTGTTAGCCAGTCTTAACAGCAGCAAACACGATGCTTCTACAGAGTGGCACGATGACCTCTTTCAAATAATAAAATCAATATCCTTCGTACTTTTGCAATCCTGCACTTCTAATATCAGCCGCTCAGGCCCTTCAGTTATTTCACCATACCTCTCTACTGCCATCCATGACTGCAGAGAAACCTGCATAGAAATGACCTTATGACTTAGTGGGTAAATACATCGCCCATTGAGCAAACTATGTACATTCTCCAGCATTTATAGCAGGTGTCAGCACAGTTTGCTTGCTTTAGACATTGAGCGTGGACAGTGTAATTGGTGACGACCGTAGTTCAAAAGATCGACCACTGCAGTTTGCTGCAGCAGTTGATTTCAGCCAGTGGAGCAGTTTGAGCACGACAAGTCACTGCTGTACTCCTGGGATGGTTTCTCCTCTCCTGATCACCATCTAGTGACTCTTATTGAAGTGAACATGTATGCCTATGTTAGATTAATGGCAGGATTCAACTTTTCTATAATATCTACTGCCCCCAAGTCATCAAATAATCTGCTGACTGTCATTGCCTTGGTTACACATGAAATGTAGCCACTTGGACCAGGCACTGGCTAGCTGCCTGCGTCATTGAACTTTACTCTAGTAGTGGCAGGTCAAGAGCTGGGGGACTTTAGGCTGAAGGCATAACTGCCAGTAATTAAAGGAAGGAAGGATACAGCAAAAATCGATGCCTTCAGGGCAGATGGGGAGGCAATTATGAAGGAAAACAGTTTACAAACATTAAAAACCTATTGAGAATCAAGTTCCTAATCCACAAATGCTTTCTCTTTGCAATAATTGGATGATTGCATGATCTCATTTTGACCTGATATGTGATCAGTTTTTGCAATGAATTTGCAGAGGTTGCTGGGAGCTCGGGTCATATTTCTGTACTTGTTGTTTTGGCAAGTGTTTTAATGTCTGTTTCTGCCATGTAACCTGTTATGGTGCCATGTACTTCTAATGGTCATTGTATTCTGCCCGAGTACTAAGCAGACTTCATTTTGGAGTGGCTAATTTTAGAAGATCAGTTGCTAAGGTAATATGTTTGTTCTTTCATTTGAATAGTGCGAAGAAGAAGAAAATGGCAGATAAAATTCTACCTCAGAGGGTAAGTGCATCCTTTTTTTCTGTGGTTAAAAGATTTTCCTGCACCACGCTCTTCAGCTAATCCAAAAGTTTTGAACTTTAAAAAAAATGTTTTTTGGAAACCATTCCCTAACTGAAGGCAGGCTAGGTGAACTGATTGTAAACGTTTGTCAAACATGTTTAAAGTGGCCACTCAGGCTGTTGGGGAGCAAAACTTTTTTTGGCTCAGGATTGATATGCCCAGGCATATGGACCTTGAGCATTGGGATCCGGGTTCAAATCCTATTGAGAACATTCTGGTTCAGCCTGCAACAGTTGCTGAGGAGTGCGAACAGAATCGGCGACACTGGTGCAAAGTTTTTGGTAGTTGCTGAAGACAATGGCTTTAGCCTTCCCTATGTTTAACTGGAGAAAATTCTGATTCATTAAAAACTGGATGTTGGATAAGCAGTCTGGAAATGCAGAAGCAATGGAACGGTTGGGAGAGGTAGAGCTGGGTGTCAGCAGAGCCCTTTTCTTCAGAAGATGTCTTCATGGAGCGCCATATTGATGAAAAAGAGGAGGAGCCTAAGTCTTGATCCCTGAAGGAATCCAGTGGTAGGCAGGGCAGGAAGAGGGAAGTTATTGCTGGAGATTCTCTGGCCACAACCGTACAGTTAAGGGTGGAACCAGGCAAGAGCAGTTCCATGTAGCTAGACAACAGAGGATGGTATGGGAGACCTTGTCAAAGGCTGCAGACAGGTGGAAGAGCAGGAGGGATAGTGCACCACAATCACTGAGGATGTCACTTGTGGCTTTGCAGTTTTGGTGATCATCAGTGATGTTCATTGTGTACATTCTCCTTTTTGGTATAGATTCGGGAGCTTGTGCCAGAGTCTCAAGCCTACATGGATTTGCTGGCATTTGAGAGGAAGCTCGACCAGACTATAATGAGAAAACGCCTGGACATTCAGGAAGCATTGAAAAGGCCAATAAAGGTAAAACATCAACTAGCTCATTTATTTGGTGATTATCTGTACTTCATCCTCCTGAAACCTGATTTTTCAGAAATCAGGCTGACACTCTTAAACAAATGTCAATAATTGGTGTTAAACAGTTTCTGCAAATGAAACACTAGCTAGACCACAGCTAGAGTACTGCATTCAGTTCTGGTCACTGCATTATGTCAAGTATGTGATTGCACTAGAGAGGGCGTGGAGGAAATTTACGAGGATGTTGCCTGGACTGGAGAATTTTAGTTATGAGGAACCAATTGGCTAGCCTGGTGTTTTCCTTAAAACAGAGGAGGCTGAGGGGAGATTTAATTGAGGCGTATTAAATTGTGAAGTGCTTAGATGGAGTGTATAGTAAGGACCTATGCAGAGAGGTGAACAACCAAGGGGCATAGATTTAAAGTAATTTGTGGAGGGATTAGAGAGGAGTTAAGTATTTTTTTCACCCAGAGGGTAGTGGGTCTGGAACTCACTGCTTGAAAGTAGTAGAGGTGGAAACCCCCATCACATTTTAAAAAAACACTTGAGTGTGCATTTGAGGCGTCGTAATCTACAAAACTACTGACCCAGAGACTGAAGGTCGGATTAGGATAGATAACTGTTTTTCAACTGGCACGGACACAATGGGCCAAATGGCTGCCTTCTGTGCTATCGATCTTTCTATGCTTAAAGGGACTTTACATAACCAATCAGACCTGCATGTTATGGCAGCAGTTTCATTCTTTGTAATTATTCATTTTAATGTAACCATTGTCTTTTGTATGCCAATTTAGATAAGTGTCTTTTGTTTTCAAAAATTGGGGCTAGTATTTGAGTACCAGTTTATCATTACGTGAAGTGTGCGAACTTTGGATTGAATAAGTAACATGCATTGCAACATTACTTACAGAACATCTTCATGACTGTTCTCTGGCCTTCAAAGCTCCATTCTGGCTCCTTTTATTCAGCTTGATCTCGCATCTGGTTGGAATTTCCTTTGCATACCAGCCACACAAATAGATCTGCTTGCAATAGTCCACTACATTCATACCCTGCCTGTTACTTCTGTACTTGATCCATTTTAACAGCATGGGTAGCCAAATGAAATAATGAATTCTTCACAGCCGCTGTTATGATGCCTCAAAGTGGATAATTAATAAATTGAGTCTCCCTGAGAGAGCCAAAACAGGGAGGTGTAATTAGCAGCAGGGAATTTGACGCTCCATGGAGTAACCATCACCTTCCTACTGCCTTGTAAGATCCCTGATGTTGTCAACACACTCAAAACATTGTGTTCCTCTGAAGACTCGTGCATGAGTATGCTGGGTAATGTGGTGCTGGACTTTTGCAGCCCAACAAGGCTCTAGGTTGGAAATCTGAATGAGTTGTTGCCCCAAAAAGCTGTTGAGGTTAGGTGAATAATTTTCAAAACTAAGGTTGCTAGATTTTTGTTAGGCAGGGTATTAAGGGTTATGGAACCAAGGCAGGTGGCTGGAGTTAGGAGGGGCTGAATGGCCTACTCCAGCTTCTATGTTCCTTGCTAAGTTATCTGATTCCTAAGGTTAAAGTTGATCTCTGCATGGTTAGGGCTAGGGGCGGGGAGAAAAAAATAGTAAAATTGAACAAGGGTTGGAATGTTGACTCAGGATAGTATTGTGATTTTCTACAGTTTAGCACCACACCAGCGTACACTATCCAGACTTGCATATCAAGTGTAAGCACTTCAGTGAGGTGCAGTACGATTGCCAGTACCAATGGAACTGTACCCCCTCCTCAAGGGGAGGAGTTCAAAACTTAGCCAAAATAGCCAAACAAAAAGAGAGTGATTCAAATCTTTTTTTTAAAGCAATCCAAATATTGCAAGAAGGTACATTCCACACCAGGCAAACCTAAGCTACCTGTGTGGATTCCTCATTCACTTGGTTTAGAGCCTCTTTAATACAATGATATTCCTGCATAACAGAAGAAAAAATTACTTTATTCCTAAAACACCCCCTCATTTTTTTTTTCAGCAAAAGCGAAAGCTTCGTATATTTATTTCTAATACATTCAACCCCGCAAAACCTGACGCAGAAGATGGAGAAGGAACTGTGGCATCCTGGGAGCTTCGGGTAGAAGGCAGGCTTCTCGAAGATGTAAGATTTAAATTTCTGTTTCTCCCCCGCTCTCCCACAGATGCTTCCTATGTTAAGCCTAATCTTTCACATTTCTCCCTGCTATTTTAGCCAAAATTACAAAGTTGGCTGGAAGTGGGGTGCATCTAAGATTTCCCCCTGCAACCCATGTACCAATCTCCATGCCCCTCAGCAATGATATGATGAATAAGATGGCCAGATTCAGTTGATGTCCGGAGTTTTGAGCTCCAATTCCACTTAATTTTGAGTGTAACTCTTTCGAGTACAAACCCATTTCCATCTGTTCCTATTCAGATGAAGTTACATTGTTTCATAGTTTGCCCTTGGGAGATTTGAACTCTTGATCTTGGGGTTACAAACCCAGTACCATAACCACTTGGCTATTTAGGCCAAGCTTTAATTTTGATTGTAGCTTGACCTGCTGTGGGAAGGCACTGAACAGGAACCAGTTACAGTGGGGAAGTGTAGAGGAGGAAAATCAGAGGCTTAATTGTTAATTGGATTGCTATCACTTGCCTTTGTGGTGGTATTAGAAGGTGCTCACTGGAAACTGATGATAAAGAACCATTAGGGAATTGGTACGTTCGATTTCACTCAATCAGATTTGTATTGCACTCCAGGCACTTTATGAAATCTATGTTTTCTGCTTGTGTAGTCTGCTGTATCGAAGTATGATGCTACTAAACAGAAGCGGAAGTTTTCCTCATTCTTCAAATCCCTTGTGATTGAGCTGGATAAGGACCTCTATGGGCCTGACAACCACCTGGTTGAGGTAAGCAGACTGGAGTGCTGTGCACTCTGACCAATAAGTTTAATTGTACAACATCTTATTTGTTTCAGTCTTCGTGCCAAAATTTGAAGTGTTTTCTGTCTGTAATAAAATGGCAGCTTCCCTGAGACCACATCAGTTTGAGCCACTTCTTGCCTTAGGCATTCTGGTGACACGTGTCTTCGGAAGGGCTTGCATGCATCCTGTAACTTGTCCTTTCCCCGTAACAGAGGCTGATTAAGCTCTGCTGGATTCCCAGTAAAAGCGTTCTGGCTGACTGTCGTACCACAGTGCCTGAGTGTAGTTCAGTTCAAAACTCAGCTTTGCCCTCCGGATTAGAAGTGGGACTAAATACTGCTCAAGTGACTTGAAGGCGAAGCTGATTGAGGCACAAATGCTCTGCCAGTAAACTAACAGTAGAATGCACTCTTGGACATTATCTTGTGCAGCAGCATTGGTTGTGAGTGACGGCAAGTTTGCGTGCATGATTGAGCTCTGAAGAATCCTGCTCATGCAGCTGCTGAAAGAATGAGTTGCTCTTAGCTATACAAATTGGTAACTGTATTTCATTAAATCCAGTGGCACAGAACAGCCACAACCCAAGAGACTGATGGCTTCCAGGTGAAAAGACCAGGAGATGTGAACGTGCGCTGCACAGTGTTGCTGATGCTGGATTACCAGGTAAGCAGAATGGATTGACTGTGAACAGAATTAAAAATAATCATGTATTTGCTCTAGACATAATAAGTTCACAAATATATTATCTTTAACTATTTTAATGGGATTTAAATAGCCTGAGCTGTCAAAGAATATAAGTTAAGTATTTGACAGAAATCATGTTTGAGCTATCCAGTGGCTCTGTTGATTTAAGGCATTGAGCATTTGAAGCATATGGACTATAATAGATCCAGGTTTGACCCCTGGCCCGTGCTGAGTTTAATGGATTCCAGTTGAGGTGGCAGTGGGGTTGCCCTTATTGCTTCTGCAAGAAAAAAGATAGCCAGTGCTGCAGCTCCGGGTTGCTATTTGGTGACTCCTCCTGGGAACTGTGTGGATATCAAGAGGTGACAGGATTGGGCTTTCTGTGATGGAACTTGCAGTCAAATAGTCTGCTGGCTATAATCTTCTTAAGATCTCATAGTAACAAGTGGCTAACTGGGAAAGGTATTGGAAGGCACCCAGCCTCTGTGGAACCTCAGGATGAACAAACACCTTCACAGAAGGAGCAAGTTGGAGGGGGAACCACCAAGTGCGATTAGTTGAGGTTTAAAATGCGATGGGAGTTGACAGAAAGTAGCTAACTTGTAACCTTGCCCCTTCTGAACTTTCAGCCACCACTAAATCCTTGGATACTTCGGGAAGTTTATCATTGGACTGTCTTGATATTAAGCCCCTTTCAAATGAGCCTTATTGACTTCTGGACAAAGTTCACGACTCTGTTCTCATGCTGATTATCACTTCTCCTTTCTCTCAGCTAATCACTAAAATTGGGAAAGCTCAAAGGGCCAGAATCTGTAGTGCAAAGCACTACCAAGGTTGAAAAGAAAATGTTTAATCAGTCAGTAGCACTTGGGTAACTTTGCTGCTGACAGTCTTTCGTCATCCTGCCTTTTGCTGAAAGGGTCATCTTGCATAAGCAGTTGAAAGATGTTATCTGGCAGGGATGGGATTAACACTTTATTAATCCTGCCACTTGTTTAAGTGAGTCACTTGGTCAGTTGTGGACCTACCATGGGCTTAAATTCTGGCATCAAGAGCGAAATAGTGTGAATGCTGGGAATTTGGAATAAAAACAGAAAATGTTGGCAGAGCTCAGCAGCTCTGGCAGCATCTGTGGAGAGAGAGAAACAGTTAAGGCATATTTTATTGCTCAA
Source organism: Carcharodon carcharias (assembly GCF_017639515.1). Lineage (NCBI taxonomy): Eukaryota > Metazoa > Chordata > Chondrichthyes > Lamniformes > Lamnidae > Carcharodon > Carcharodon carcharias. Next base: position 17,453,292 of record NC_054507.1, on the reverse strand, counting down.
AACAGATTGAATTTTATTTTGTTGAGCTTCTTGGGTGGTGTAAACAATTGGATCGGTAGTCTCGGTGCAGCCTTAGGGTGGCAGCAAACATATACCTTCACCAGATCAGAATCTCCTACATGCAGACACAGGCAGCAAGCTGTCAATCTGAATCAGGTGTCAAATTGGGCATTAGTTGGTGGCATTGCTGGGTCTGTATCATGATTCATTTGTGTTTTCTTCACAGCCACCCCAGTTTAAACTGGATCCCCGACTGGCACGTCTGCTGGGCATCCACACTCAGACTAGGCCTGTGATCATCCAGGCTCTCTGGCAGTACATTAAAACTCACAAGCTGCAGGACTCCCATGAGCGGGAGTTCATCAACTGTGACAAATACCTCCAGCAGGTAATTATCACTGTGTTTGTATAATGCAGTCATACATTGTCTGTTTTAAAATGAAGTGAAATGTCGTTTTGTGTTCAGCCAGGACTAAGTGATACTGTTGCAAAGACCAACTGTGTTCTTTAATTAATCTACCCCATCTCCTGCAAAATTGCATTGATCAAAGTTAAGTTTTATTTTCCCATTCTCTGGTTACTCCAGGCTTCAGACTCGAGGTGGGAATGAAGGGTGCATTTAAAGTGCTTTTTTTTCACCAGCTGGATTTTTGAAGCATTTCCTTCAAGAATGTTGTTAGGCCTGCATTGGGATGTGGGAGGCTGTTCTTCACATGAACCACTGCTCTGCAATTTAGGTGCTTTCAAAAGAGTAGATAAAGAGACTTAAGTGTCACAATGGCTTAACACATTATGCTTTGTCCAGATTGTTATCTGCTGACTGAAATACTGCCATGCAAAAAGAGTTTAATTGAGGCTTTCTCACGTCCCTACTACAATATCAGGATGATTACAACCCTTAATCTTGGTTACAGTTTGCAGATTTTTGTTTTTGCCCCTGTTTGTTGGTCTGTTTGTCAGCAAACAATATGCCCCAAAAGCTAATGGATGAATTTCAACAAAATTTGGTATGCAGGATATGGCCCAAGGAAGAATTGATTCGTTTTTGGCAAAGATATGGATTAGTTTCCGGATCCTGGAATATTTTAAAAGATCCATTAACATTGGAGGATAGGGCGAATTGACTTTCTTTTTTAGAATGTTGTGGGTTGTTTTATTTGGAATGTTGTTGGTTGTTTTAGAATGTTGTCTCAGCTGCTGTGGTGCAATTTGTCACAGTGGTCAAAATGTGAGCAGAGTTTTCAGAACAGATTGTTGGATGTGGTTTGGCCTGAAGCCGCCTCAGTGAGGTGAAAGCTCTTAACAAAAAGATTTTTTTTCAGCTTTGTAGTTACAGAGCATTAACCAGGCAGGGGAAAGCCTCATGGAAAAACTGCCCAATGTAATAACATGGAGTTAATGCAGCGTGGCAGAGTATGCACTCTACTAAGTGCCCTCTTCACCTGTTTTTTTTGTCACTACTCCTAATATCTCCTCCTTTGGCTCAGTGTCCATTTTGTGTTGATGGCTTGGTGAAACTCCTTGGGATTTGAGAAGAGTTGGGGAGAAGACTGGAGGTGGATGGTGTCTTGTTTGCTCTGCATTGGTGTTTTTCTTTCACAAATTGCAGACAAATATTATCAGACTGCTGCCTGGACTCCAGGGCCCAAACAGCACTGAGTGAAGCTGCAGCTTTGTTTTTCGCCTCCCATTATATTATGGCCTGTGAAAGTCACTTGGTATTCCAATCTCACCAGCCCCTGCTGATTGCTGACAGACATGCACAGTGTGATGTTAGCATTGACTGACATCAGTGGTGCAAGATAGTTAATGTACATTTAATTTTTCACCTTTGCACACAGCCCTTTTGATTGGACGTATGAGGGCGACAGCTCTGACCATTATGCACAACATCTGGGGTGAACAGTGCAGCTTGAGTCACTTCAGCCACTCATTGCAAGCAGGACCATTTAGGACAATTGGTCTGCCTGTTCAGAGCTTGTGGGAGCTAAGGCACCCCCTTCCTCCCCATTCGCAAACAGACTAGACCGTTAAATGAGTAACATTATTTGTAGTCTCTGTGATGTTGCCACCTGCATTTTGCAGACATTGCACCGATGCAAATGTAACACCTGGCATCACAGCTGGAAAGTCTGGGCATCCTTCCAAGTGACTGTTTGGAGTGATAGTTTGGCACATTGTCAGAATCTAGTTGCTATTATTTAGGTAACTTACTACCTTAGCCATAATTCAGTCTAGATGTCAAGAGCGAGTATATTTGTGTGCCCTTAGAATGTAGTGTTACTGCTCAGCTGTTTTCCTTTTTTGGCACTAATAGATGATCGGAGAAAACATCACAATGAAGTTAATATGAATCAATGTTTTGCAAGATTCTTAATGATTCGAGTTGCTCCCACTGTTCTTGCCAACAATACCTCACCCTAGTTTTCTACAGCTGAAAGTCTTGTACCACTCAAGCCCCGGGTATTCATAACTGCACCAGTGTTTTGCACATATCAGCTGAACATAGTCTCAAAGTTTACAGCCACCAGTACATATCACTGAAATCCTAGTGGCAACACAGCTACTTGCTCTTTCTTATGGATGTGTCTGAGAGGCAGATTGACCATTCATAAGTATGTTATTGTGCAACTAAACTGATTTGGGCACTGATATTTTCAAATTGGAATGGCCTTGGAAAGCACAGTATTAAAATACAGAACCACTTGAACTGTAATAGACCTGGTATTTGAAAAATAATAGGAGGGATTTTGTTTTCTTCATAGTTTGTATGGGCATTTGATAAACCACATGATAAAAATGAATGCTTATGATTAGATGGTGTTTTTTATTGAAGAATCTCCAAGCTCTTTACATAATGAATTATTTTTTGGATCACAGTCATTCTGCACCAGTAATATTGCACAGCCATGAAATGAATGAAATTTTTGAAGGGTATTGTTGGTTGAGACCTATTCATAGAGTCGTAGAGTTTTACAGTGCGGAAGAGGCCCTTCAGCCCATCGTGTATGCGCCAGTCATCAAGCCCCTATCTACTCTAATCCCATTTTCCAGCACTTGGCCCATAGCCCTGTATGTTATGGTGCTTCAAGTGTTCATCTAAATACTACTTAAATGTTGTGAGGGTTCCTGCCGCTACCACCCTTTCAGGCAGTGAGTTCCAGATAACCCCCACCCTCTGGGTGAAAAACTTTTTCCTCCAACCCCCTCTAAACCTCCTGCCCTTTACTTTGAATCTATGCCCCCTGGTTATTGACCCCTCTACTAAGGGGAAAAGTTTCTCCCTATCTATGCCCCTCATAATTTTGTACACCTCAATCAGGTCCCTCCTCAGCCTTCTCTGCTCTAACGAAAACAGCCCCAGCCTATCTAGTCTCTAAATGAATACTTTGCACCTGTATCTGTATCTGGAGCTGAAATGCTCCAGCCTAGGCAACATCCTGGTGAATCTCCTCTGCACCCTCTCTGGTACAATCACATCCTATAGTGTGGCGACCAGAACTGCACACAATACTCCAGATGTGGCCTAACTAACGTTTTATACAACTCAATCATAACCTCCCTGCTCTTGTATTCAATGCCTTGACTAATAAAGACAAGCATTCCATATAGAGAAAATTTTTTCACACAACGAAGTGCACCTGGAAGTATGGTGGAGGCGGGTTCAATCGAGACATTCAAGAGGACATTAGATGATTATTTGAATAGAAACAATGTGCAGGGGTACGGGGAAAAGGCAGGGCAATGGCACTAGGTCATAATGCTCATTTGAAGAGCTGGTGCAGGCATGATGGGCTGAATAGCCGCCTCCTGTACCATTAAAATTCTGCGATTCTGTGATATGTCTTAACCACCTTATCTACCTGTCCTGCTGCTTTCAAGGATCTGTGGACATGCACGCCAAGGTCCCTCTGTACTTCCAAGGCTCCTACCATTCGTAGTGTACTCCCTTGCCTTGTTAATCCTTCAAAAATGCATCACCTCACATTTTCAGGGATTAAATTCCATTTGCCACTGTTCTATCCATCTGACCAGTCTGTCTATACCTTCCTGTAGCCTAAAGCTTATCACACCACCAATTTTCATGTCATCTGCAAACTTACTCATCATACCTCCTACATGCATGTCTAGATCATTAATGTACATGACAAACAGCAAAGGACCCAGCACTGAACCCTGCGGTACCCCACTGGACACAGGTTTCCAGTCGCAAAAACAACCTTCAACCACCACCCTCTGCCTCCTGCCACTAAGCCAATTTTGGATCCAATTTGCCAAATTGCCCTGGATCCCATGGGCTCTTACCTTCTTGACCAGTCTCCCATGCGAGACCTTGTCAAAAGCCTTACTGAAGTCCATGCAGTCTACATCAACAGTACTACCCTCATCTACACACCTAGTCACCTCCACGAAAAATTCAGTCAAATTTGTTAGACCTGATTTCCCCCTGACAAAGCCACGCTGGCTATTCTTGATTAACCCTTGGCTCTCCAAGTGCCGATTAATTCTGTCCCTCAGAATTTTTTCCAGAAGTTTCCCTACCATTGATTTTAGACTCACTGGCCTATAGTTCCCTGGTTTATCCCTACCACCCTTTGTGAATAATCGAACCACATTAGTCTTCTGGCACCTCTCCTGTGGCCAGAGAGGATTTGAAAATTAATGTAAGGGCCCCTGGAATCTCCTTCCTTGCCCCTCACAGCAGCCTGGAATACATCTCATCTGGGCCTGAGGATTTATCCACTTTTAAGCCTGCTAAAATCATTAATACCTCCTCCTTCTCAATGCTAATTTGTTCAAGTATATCACTCTCCCTCCCTGATATCATCCTTCTTTGTAGTGAATACAGATGCAAAGTACCTATTTAAAACCTCACCTACGTCTTCCGGCTCCCCTCAGATTGCCACTTTGGGCCCTACTCTTTTCCCTGGTTATCCTCTTGTCTCTAAATAAAATGCCTTTGAATTTTCCTTTGTTTTACCCAGCAGTGTTTTCTCATGCCCCCTCTTCACTCTCCTAATTTCTTTTTTGAGTAACCCCCTGCACTTTCTATCCTCCTGGGGCTTGCGCTGTTTTCAGTCCTCTATCTACCATAAGCTTCCTTTTTTTCCCCTTATCCAATCCTGTACATTCCTCAACATCCAGGGTTCTCTGGACTTGTTGGTCCCACCCTTCACCTTTACGGGAACATGTTAGCCCTGCACTCTCTCTATTCCCTTTTTGAATGACTCCCACTGCTCTGATGTGGATTTTCCTACGAGTAACTGCTCCCAGCCTTGAAGTTGGGCTCAACCTGGGTGCTGATTTAGATTCTAACAGTGCAAAAGATACTCAGATTTCTGACAGAACCTGGGCTCTTAAATGACTACATCAGGCATTGTCATTGAGTGCAGTAGCTTTGAGCATTAGAATTCTAGTTTGCATTTGGATTTCACTGTTTTAACAAATTAGGAACTTAGGAAATAGGAGTGGGAGTAGGCCATTCGGTCCCTCAAGCCTGCTCCGCCATTCAGCAAGATCATGGCGAATCTTCTACCTCAACACCTTTTTCATGCACGATCCCCATATCCCTTGATGCCTTTAGTGTCTAAAAATCTATCGATTTCTGTCTTGAACATACTCAATGACTGAGCTTCCACAGCCCTCTGGGGTAGAGAATTCCAAAGATTCACCACCCTCTGAGTGAAGGAATTCCTCCTCATCTCAGTGTTAAATTGCTTATTGCTTATTCTGAGACTGTGTCCCCTGGTTCTAGACCACCACTCCCCCAGCCAGGGAAAACATGCTTCCTGCACCTACGCTGCTGAGTCCTGTAAGAATTCTGTATGTTTGAATGAGATCACCTCTCATTCTTCTAACTTCTAGACAATGCAGGCCTAGTTTCCTCAATCTCTCCTCAGGGCAATCCCACCATCCCAGGAATCAGTCTAATGAACCTTCACTGCGCTCCCTTTATGACCAATATATCCTTCCTTAGGTAAGGAAACCAAAATTGTGTACACTACTCTAGGTGTGATCTCATCAAGGCTCTGCACAATTGCAGCAAGACCTCTTTACTCCTGTACTAAATCATCTTACAATAAAGACCAACATACCATTTGCCTTCCTAATTGCAGCATGTTAACTTTCAATGACTTGTGAATGGCGGCACCCAGGCCCAAAGTGTGCGACAGGCAATGAAGTGCTCTTTTGGAGTGTAGCCACTTTTGTCATATATGAAACGCGGCAACTAATTTGCGCTCAGCAAACACCCACAAATAGCAATGCGATAATGACTAGATAATCTGCTTTTTGTGATGTTGATTGAGGGATAAATATTAGACAGGACATTGGGGAGATCTCCTCTGCTCTTCTTTGAAATAATGCCATGAAACCTTTTACATCCAGCCAAGCAGGCAGATGGGGCCTTGATTTAACGTCTCATCCGAAAGACAGCAGCACTGACAGTGCAGCACTGCATCAGCATTGAACTGGAGTGTCAGCCTTCATTTTTGTGCCTAAGCCCTCAAGCGGGACTTGAACCCGGAACCTTTGATTCAGAGATGAGTGTGCCACCAACTAAGTCATGGCTGACAATGGCATATGCAGCTAATATTTTTAAATGAAAACGGGATTCTGATTTTACTGATTTTGTTTTTATAGATCTTTGAGTGTCAGCGAATGAAGTTCTCAGAAATTCCTCAGAGACTACATGCTCTGCTGATGCCACCTGAGCCCATCATCATCAACCATATTATCAGGTGAATACTGCTGACATTCGAACTGCTGCATAAGAATTTGAGCTTGGCCCATTTATAAAAAGCTGTTAAATGTTAAGTTCTGGCAATTCTGTAAATGTGTTCCTCCAAATACACTCTGCCAACCTCTTTGAACATGAGTTTTCATTTCGCTGAACTGGTTCTATATGTGGTTTGCTGTGTATTTTCACTGGCTCAAAGCTTTGCAATCTGTCAACCTCACGCTGTTCTAACTTTGAGACTCCCACACAGGCCTACAGTCTGATGCATTTATCCTGTAGGAGACATGAGTTCAAAACTAGGAAATCTCTAGAGAATCACTAGTGCAGCCATGTACCCTATAATTGCATAACATGTTGCTGTCATTGTTGTGTGCTCCTTGGATTTAGCCTGTGTTTGATGCTAAATTTGAGGTATCATATTCTAGCCAGACTAATACATGTGGTGTACTAATATAACTACAGCTTCAGTGCATGCCATTGCATTCTGTAACATTGTCCCATCTCCTTTTGATGTTTCAGTGTGGACCCAAATGATCAGAAGAAGACTGCTTGTTACGATATTGATGTAGAAGTGGATGACACACTAAAGACTCAGATGAATTCCTTTCTTCTTTCTACTGCTAGCCAGCAGGAAATTGCTGCTCTTGATAATAAGGTTAGCTTGGAATATTCTAACTTGAGTGCATTTGTGGTTCAGGGCAAACAGCTTTGACTTCACACCAGCACTGTAAGTGTAAAGTTGGTGTTGATACCTGACCTAAATCTAGAGTGAAGATTTGCACTGTGTCTCACTCTGGTAAGATAATCTTTATTGAAGCCCTAAATGATGAAAGGAATGGAGATTGTGGATTCAAACTAGTCAAACCTCATGCAAAGCTTGAGATTCGTAGGAATTTTTATTCTCTGGTTGGTATGCAGAATGGATTTTGTTGCTAATGCACCAAGCTCCTTTTAAAAGCAATTGAGTGGTTATCTCACAAAGTGGAATTGAATGATTACGGCCTGTTAGTCAGTATATTGCTCAAATATCAGGAGAAATTAGCAGCATTGATGTCAATGGGAATCAAGGGGAAATCTCTCCACTGGCTGGAATCATAACTAGCACAAATGAAAATGGTTGTGGTTGTGAGAAGTCATTTCAGCCCAGGGTACTGCTGCAGGAGCTCCTCTGGCTAGTGTCCTAGGCTCAGCCATCTGTAGCTGCTTCACCAAAGACCTTCCCTCCATCATAAAGTCAGAAGCAGGGATGTTCGCTATTAATAGTATGATCAGATAAAGCAAGCATGTTTTGCGAAAGAGAAATCGTGTTTTACAAATGTATAAGCTTTTTGAGGATGTAACTAGTAGGGTAGATAAAGGGGAACCAGTAGATGATGTATACTTGGATTTTCAAAAGGCATTCAATAAGGTGCCACACAAAAGGCTAGTACACAAGATAAGAGTTCATGGAGTTGGGCATAAGATATCAATTGGAATACAGGATTAATTAACAGGCAGGAAGCAAAGAGTAGGGATAAATGGGGCATTTTCAAGTTGGCAGGCTGTGATTAGTGGAGTGCCACAAGGATCAGTGCTGGGGCCTCAGCTACTTACAATCTATATTAATGACTTAGACGAAAAGTCAGAGTGTAATGTATCTAAGTTTGCTGATGATATAAAGCTAGGTAGGAATGTAAGCTGTGAGGAGGACATAAACAGGCTGTGAAGAAAGTTAGACAGGTTAAGTGAATGGATAAGAAGATGACAGATGGAGTATAATGTGGGAAAGTGTCGGGTTACTCACTTTGGTCGTAAAAATAGAGAAACAGAATATTTTCTAAGAGGTGTGAAACTTGTCAACGTTAATGTTCAGAGACTTGGGTGTACTTGTACAAGGAATGCAGAAAGTTGGCATGCAGGTACAGTGAGCAATCAGAAAGACAAATGGCATGTCAACCTTTCTTTAAAGGGGATTCAAGTACAAGAACAAGGAAGCCTTGCTACAATTCTGTAGGGCTTTGGTGAGACCAGGCTAAGAGTACCGTGTACAGTTTTGGTCTCCATTGTTAAATGTATCAACTGAGGCAAAGTATATACAGGTGGAGGGCATTTATGGAATGGTTACTTGAGCACGTATAAAGAGACACTTACTGACACGGGTAGAGTGGAGCCAGGAGATATATATGTTTCACATGTGAAACATATATGTGAATAAATCTATTCCAAGTACATACTAGCTCTGGTTTCTCCCTTCATCAACTAGCTATCAGGAGTATAACATCCATATTTAAGGAAGATTATACTTGCATTGGAAGCAGTACAGTGAAGGTTCACTAGATTGGTTCCTTGGATGAGAGGCTGAGTAAATTGGGCTTATATTTTGTGGAGTTTAGAAGAATGAGAGGTGATCTCATTGAAACAGACAAGGTTCTGAAGGGGTTTGACAGGGTAGATACTGAGAGATTGTTTCCCCTGACTGGGGAATCTAGAACATGGGGGCACAGTCTCAGGATAAGGGGACTATCATTTAGGACTGAGATGAGAAATTTCTTCACTCAAAGGGTTGGGAATCTTTGAAATTCTCTACCCAAGAGGGTTGTGGATGCTCCATTGTTGAATATACTTAAAGCTGAGATGGAGAGATTTTTGGTGACTCAGGAAATTAAGGGATATGGGGAGCAGGTGGGAAAGTGGAGCTGAGACTGAAGATCAGGCACGATCGTATTGCATGGCAAAGCAGTCTTGACAGGATGTATGGTCTACTCCTCCTATTTCTTATGTTCTTTTGATTGCACAGTGTTCAGTACCATTTGCAACTCCTCACATACTGAAGCAGTCTGTGCCTGCGTGCAGCAAGACCTGGACAACATTCAGCCTTGGGCTGATAAGTGGCAAGTAACATTCGTGTCACATAAGTGCCAGGCAATGACAATCTCCAACAAGAGAGAATCTAACCTTGACATTCAATAGCATTACCATTGCTGAATCCTCATTATCAACACCATGTGGGTTACCATTGACCAGAAACTGAACTGGACCAGCCATGCAAACACTGGCTACAAGAGTAGGTCAGAGGCTGGGAATTCGGTGGCAAGTAACTCACCACCTAACTCCCCACAACCTATCCTATAAGGCACAAGTCAGGAGTGTGATGGACTACTCTGTACTTGTCTGGATGAGTGCAGCTCCAGCAGCACACAAGAAACTCAACACCATCCAGGACAAAGTTGCCAACTTGATTGGCACCCCATCCACCACCTTAAACATTCACTCCCTCCTCCACCGACACACTGGCAGCAATGTGTACCATCTGCAAGATGCACTGCAGCAACTCACCAAGGTTCCTTCGACAGCACCTTCCAAACCAGCGACCTCTACCATGTAGGATGACAAGGGCAGCAGATAGATGGGAACACCACCACCTACAAGTTCCCCTCTGAGTCAGAGAGCTTTGGTTTGAGGTTTGCTGTAGCTCCCAAGTGTAAATTGTGTAACCCTGCTGCTTTACTCACACAGATCCATGAAACAATAGAGACCATTAACCAACTCAAGACACAGAGGGAGTTCATGCTGAGTTTTGCCAGAGATCCACAGGGCTTCATCAATGACTGGCTGCAGTCCCAGTGTCGTGACCTGAAGGTATGTATTTCACCATCTGAAACCATGTTTTACCCCATTTTTAGTTTTACGTTCTTCTGATGCCACATCACAATGCCCTGCATTTTTGAGGGAAGCTAGCTTGTGAAACAGCTACTCCAGACATGTGTTTTTTGGAATAATGTTTATTTCCCAAGCCACATACTTTTATAGGAAGCATTATTTTAGGTTCCTTGTTTTCTTAACAGCAGGAATGTATTGTGCTGAAGGGGAATTAATATCTGAATTTTTTATTTGACCCAAAATACTGTTTTTCCGATCTGAGCTGTGTCTGTGGTGAATTAGTGAATAATTTAAGACTTCAGGTTTTTATTTTCCATTATAAAAACACAGACATACAATGTGCAGTGTACAGAAAGCATAGTTCAGTGTGCACAATATGAAGTGCAGCACGATAGGTAGTAAGCTTGACGTAGAGGCACGCAGACAGCCACATGTTCTGGTGAGAGGTATTGAGAATGGTATACTCCTGTGGTAGTCCTACTGATAACTCTTGTTTCCCTTAGGCATGTCACTTTATCTTTGTAAATTGTCATAGGTAGGTGGGTTGGCACACATATTTCTTTTGTATAGCACCTGGGCAAATTATGCTTCATTGTGCCCTCCTGGTTTAAAGGGCAGTGATTGCTGTTTGTAATTGCAACACAGGACTAGCTTCTGATCTCCCTGTATATTGACCTCCAGTCTGCCATTGTGAACTGGTTATACCTTTAACTTAACAATTTGTAGCACAGTCTGCCTTTCTGCTGAGTCATGCTGGTATTATCTGCATTGTTGTACTGGGGCTGAGTAATCGTTCAGAAAGCAAGCCTTTAATCATACTGTTGACCTGCTTACTAACTGAATTGGCAGTTGTCCTGCAGGAATTAACATTGTTACCTTATTTTGAACTGCTGTACTCCACATTAATTCCAAAGAAGAGTCATACGGACTCGAAATGTTAACTCTGTTTCTCTCTCCACAGATGCTGCCAGACCTGCTGAGTTTTTCCAGCACTTTTTGTTTTTACACCGCATTAATTCCCCTGATTGTCTTTTTATTAAAAAAAAACAGCTGGGCTTTATTTTAAATCCCAAAAGCCGCATTCTTGTTCGGTGTTGTATTCTGTTCTTATCGCTGTCAACGTGAGAGCATAGAATGGAAAAGTGCAATTCAATTTGTCAAACCCTTTCTTTCTCTGAGCCATATACAAACCACTCTGTCATGGGCTCTATTCAACCCATTTCTTCATACAAAACTCAACAGTTGACAATATCAGCAAACAGCAACTAATATGGCATTCCTGTGACTTGACATGGCTGCTAAACTATCTGTCTTATGTCTATTTGCACTTCCTGTGAACTTTACCATTGTAATTCCTATGCCCATATTTGTGCTGGAGATTCCCCATATGGACATATTTTACCGTCATTGCACCCTCTTTATTCCCACGCCTCCAATGCTACCACTGGTGACTGGGTATGATTATGTTGTAGTGTGTTTGTATGGGCGATTTCCATTATAGATGTGGATGTAGGAAGTTATAAAATGATTAGGATACAATGTATGGCTAGAAAGTGGGTGTGGAATCCAGCTGCACATCCAGATTCAATACACAGAGAAATGTCTTATGAATAGATAACATGTTTGTCCATCAGTAGTGCTGAGAAGAGGAGGAGTGGTGTTCTCCTGGTGTTCAAGCTAATATTTATTCCTTAACCAACATGGCTTAAAAAAAATCACTTGGTCATTATCTCGTTGCTGTTTTCGATTCTTGCTGTGCGCAAATTGGCTGCTGCATTTGCTTACAATTTGTAACAGAGACTGCACTTCAAAAGGAATTAATTGGGCTGCAAGCACTTGGTGCAACCTGAGGTCAGGAAAGGCGCTAAATAATGCATGTGTGTTCATTCATTCTTTACAACCAGTTTTACAGCTAACAGTAAGTAGAGAGCATTTATTTTCACAGGGATGACACAGCAAGAGGCTTAACTGTAAACCTGATGAGAATGATGTGCAGTAGGGTACATGTATAACAGACAGAGATCCAAATCCAGACATTGGCTGCAGTATTTTTCCACCTCTGCAGGTTGCAGCAGACCATGAACAACAGGGTTAGCTTTTCTTTCGCTGTCGACTTATCATGGCCTCAAATGCCAGCAACCATTTGTTTCCCTGGCATGTGTGTGCTCTGCATTATGTTCACTGCAACCAGATGTTCAAAAAAATCTTGACCCAAATTTATAGAAAGTTCGGCTCAGAAGGAGGCCATTTTATCCTGCTATGTCTGTGCTAGCTTCATATTGGAGCTATCCAATCCCATTGCCCTGCTCGTTTCCTGTAACCTTTTCTTCTTTGACTGTATTCCATCATAAATGCTGTTGCTGACATGGCTTTAACAGCTCCCAGTTGCAGTAATGTATTCCACATACTGATAACCTTGCATATGAAATAGGATCCTTTTAACCTCCCCTTTTATACTTGTACTCATCCTGAATTTATGTCATAATTCAACCAGCAGAAACCATCTTTAGGTTTGTCTCCTCAAACACGTTTTAAAATTTTGAGCACTTCTATTTGCTCCTCCCCTTAGCCTTCTCTTTTCTCCGATGCGCACACTTCTAGCTTTTCAAATCTCTCTCCATAATTATTTCCTCTCATCCTCATAAATCTGTGTTGCACCATTTCCATGGTTCTTGTATCCTTTCTGTAAAATTGGCCACAGAGCTCGCACTTTAGCCTAAGCAACAGATTGATGACCATTTCCTTCCCTTTGTATTCAGTGCCCTGGTATATGAAATCTAGGATCCCATTAGCCCTTTTGATTTTAAACTTCTACCTATCTGCACCCCTAGACCTGAACTCGATTTTTACTGTTTAGGCTATATTTCTGTTCTACCTTTCCCATCCTATGCCACACACCCCCCCCCCCCCCCCCCCCCCCCCACTATTTGGTTTTGCACATCTATATTGAGGTGCGTTTAACTGCCCAGTCCCCTGCGCCTTTTTGCATTCTTTTCACAATTTGATATGGCCCCTAATTTGGTGTCATCAATCTTGATAATTTTTCTCTGCCCGTGTCCAAATTATTAATTTGTCAGAGAGCAAGACAAGTCCCAACACAAATCCCTGCTGTTAATGCCAACTTTTTTTGGTTTAAAAATGTACAAATGGACTTTGTTCCAATAGAAATGGAATCTTTTCCTTACGTTGAACTCAACTGCGCAAAGCAAAAGTAAAACTCGGTGCCTCTAATTGCCGTGGCCAGGATTGGCCTTGTTCTAGATTTGTACTGTTGGGCACAAGAGGCACCCATGATTTAGTGGTTCCTGTTTGACTATTATTCAGCTGGGCACTTTTGAATGCTAACTAGATTTGTGTGCTTAACCTTCGATATCAGTTGGCTGCAACTACATATCTTCTGTTTTTAAACCATGATGAATTGCTCCTTACTGCCCACATTCATGCAGTCACTGACTTTCTCTTTCTCTCTTTCTCTTTCTCTCTCTCGACTGCAATGCGCTGGATGCTCCAAATTTGAGCCATTCATGCTGTGCAGCTAAATTCAGGGGATCAGCAGCAACTGCATGACATTCTTCAGTTCTGCCTGATCAGAAGGCCCATGTAGACCAATGATACCAGAAGTGCATTGGTGGCCTGTGTGAGTGATTCAGCCCCCAGCCTTTCTGTAGTCGGAATACAGTGGTGGCCTGTGACTTGGGACATTTTGCTATGTCAATGGCGTGGTTGTGACCTCCTGCAGTGGTCTGCTCGTAATTGCCGGTGGCATTTTCATCCAGCGTGAAACCACATTTTAGGGTGGTTGTCAGTGGCACTGCGATTAGATGAAGCATCACACTGCAGAGTCTGTTCAGGCGATAGTTCTGACATGCTGAGCCCTGGCTTCTGTTGATCGTCCCTGCCGCTTTTAGTATTACAAAATACTACTCTGTGCCACCAGGCAATGTAAAAGGATACAGTCCTGGACGAGTAAGCCAGGGGTCATGAATTCAAACCCAAGCTGTGAAATTTAAACAGCAATCTAGTTTTTTGTGGACTGGTACCAGAAAGGAAAAAGCGCCCGAAAGCAAACTGCTGCATTGTTTTAACTGGTCTGGCCTGCACATAACTGAATCTCGCACTACATTCTTAATGCTTTAGCAAGCCACTCCAAAGCACTCACTGTTAGAAGGCTAAGTTGCACCCCATGGACAAATTTGTTTTGGGGAAGTATTGATATAGTCAAGCACCTGTAAACCAGCACAGCATTCTGAAAAAGAACAGCAAAAACAATCACTTGGATTTTATGGATTTTTTTTTTGCAAGATAGAAAACTTGTGGAATATGGTGAGGTCACAAATTTTCTAATGTTGCAACAGAATGGAGACTTGCCTTTATGGTACAAATCTATTGTGTTCTAACTGAATAGTGCAGCAGGCTGGAGGGACTGATTGGCTACTCCTGTTTCTACGTTCCTATGTACGTACCTATTACAAGACAGTTAATTACCTGGGTACCTTACTAACAAAATACTTGTATTTACCTTCACATCGTCCCATGCTTTCTGCATTACTCCCCAAAAAAATTTGAGCATTTGCTCACTTTTTACAGCCACTTTACATTGCAATATTTGCTATTTGCGCTTTGTTCTACAGCATGAAGTGGCAGAAAGGTGACGTTGAGCTGCATCTCCGATCCTGTATGTTTCTGTGATGCGCTAATGAAATGCAAAGTGCAATTGCCAACAAGCCTTCCGCCCCCTGACATTTTGATAGCGAGTGAACTTGGCCTACCCTAGTGGCTTACATAGAATCTTGGGAACTTCGACACCATTTATTTTTAAGTTGCACCTGTCTATTCCAGTCACTTGTTTGATATTTTGTATTTGTAGTCTATGACTGATGTGGTAGGAAACCCGGAGGAGGAGCGCAGAGCAGAGTTCTACTTCCAGCCCTGGGCTCAAGAAGCTGTCTGCAGATACTTCTATTCTAAGGTAAGAATATGATCAGACTTGGCCATCATTGGGTAAAATCTTTGTTTTATTTACTTCACATAGCAGTTCCTGAAATAGGGAATTGGTGGCACTGTTGAGTTAGAATATTTTCCATTCTTCCTAAAACCTGGGATTAGATCTGCCTGGTATTGATGGGGCGTATGCGCCTCATACCTGCAGCCCCCATCATGTGCGATTGAGTTTGGGGTAGTGTCGACCCTCTTTCTCATCAGTGCAGGCCTACAGCACAAAGCTGTCCACAATTGGACACAAAATGGCTCTTGTGCTCAGAGACCAGAAACATGGCTGGTTTGGAAAAAAGGGGAAAGTGCACTTGTGATATGAAAGCTTTTTTTGAAGTTAAGCTACGTTGTTGTAAAAGTGAGCAAGTCTGTTTGAGGCAGTTCAGTTGTAAGCATAAATCATTGGGCTTTGTACAGTGTTTGGTGGTGTTCCTTTTATGTATTTGTGCTGGCTTCTTAAGTTACCTCTAGTACATTGATATAAAATTGTGCAGCATGCAAGGTCCAAGCCCTTCATGTCGTCAGGGAACTTCAAAACACTTAACAGCCAATTAATTACTTTTGAGGTGTGGTCACTTGCTAAGTATGCAAGGCCCCACAATCTGTAAATATTAAACAGTCAGCTAGCCTGTTTTTGGTGGTGTTGGTTGAGATAAGTGTTGACCAGGGCACCAAGAAGCCTCCCTGTTCATTGTGTAGCACCATGGAATCCTTGGGCCTATGTTTAACATCTTGCCTACAACCATGCAGCACTCCCTCAGTCCTGTACTAAATTGTCATCTTAGAATTGTGTTCAAGCCTTAGAGTGAGGTTTGAACCCTGATCTGCCTCAGGCAAGAGTGATACCAACTGAGCCAAATTAACCCTCAGCCATGGTTTTCAGGGCTTCAAAGATCAGTTTAACAAGAGAATGAGCAACTGGGGCAGATGATAGATGTTCATTTTAATGGAGACATGTCCATAAGTACAAACTTCATTGCCCCATCCTGGACATTCATTTAACTTAATTATCCTTGAGTTTCCCCCTTCTGTTATAAACAATGGCTTTGGCCTTTAAATCAGTGTCATAAGACCAGTTATTCTACCTTCTCCATTTTTGGTTGTCACATGTGGCCAGGTTTCACATTGCTGCTCTGTTCTCCGGAGTTAACTTTTTAAAGGGGGAAAAGACTACAACCAGACTCCCAACACAGACTTTAAAGTTAGTTATTTGGAAGCACTAAAAAAATGTGTTTGAAACTGCAACTTTGAAACATCCATGTACCATGGGCAGCTAACTCAGCCAGTTGTATAGCAACTGATTGGCTGGCTGCAAATATGGTATTTCCCTTTGCCCACAGGGGAAGGTAAGTCCATAGGTTTCCAAGGCTCTGTGTTTTAAACAGCTACTGTATGTAGGCCACTGTATAATTAAAATGCCATATCGATCCTGGTGTGAAATGGCATTTAAACAACTTGAAGCCTAACTGAAGTAGCTCCTTTGGGGCATTTCTGCTTGTGTAATGCAAATTGTTCTACTTGTTTAGATGTGGGTTCACATCAGGACCTGTGTGGTATCCTTTATCTCATTTTAACAGATACAGGGGTTGATTTCTCCTTCCTCCAGTAGACCCTGCCCAGGGAAGGCACTGTCTGTTTTGATGGCAGGCTGATATAACAACAGGAGGAGGCCATTGAGTCTCTTTCACCATTCAATGAAATCTTGGCTGATCTGTGATCCACATCTGTATCCCATATCCCTTAATATCTTGGGTTGATCAAAAATCTATCAATCTCAAATTTAAAATTAACAATCGACTCAATGGCAACTACTGTTTGCAGAAGACAGTTCCAAATTTGTAACACTGTGTAGAAGTGTTTTCTAATTTCACCCTGAAAGGCCTGGCCCTTATCTTCAGGTTATGTTCTTGTAGTACTCATTTCCCCCAGTACCCGCTTCACTCTCTCTTCTCTACTACCCCCCCCCCACTTTACTTTCCTGGGCAACTCTCTGGCTCTGAGCTTAAAGGAAGTAGATTGAGGGCGGGGTGACAGGGGTCCAGACTACTTGTCCAACAGCAACAAAGAGGAACCTATCTTTGGGGTCCTCAGCCATACCACTAGCTAACACACTCTTCCCAGTTCAATTCACATATCCCAGTTGGGATCTTCCATATGTGAATTTGGGTGGCTCTGTTGCTCACCAAGTAGGCACAGGAGAGCATAGCGACAGGGACAGTGTGCCATTGCCTGCTGTTTCTGCTGGAGCAGGAGACCTGAAAACACACTCTCTAGTCTTGTATTACAGTTGTTTCCCTAAAGTTGGACTAGTGGCTTACTCTCTCCTTCCTCTTTTGTCTTAGGTGCAGCAGAGAAGACAGGAGCTCGAACAAGCCCTCGGCATCCGTAATACATAAGAGATCTGTGTGGCCTCGTCCCATGAGTGGCAACAGGTTGACACGAGATGTCTGGGTTCAAGGTTGAACGCAGTTTTATAAGTGCACAAAGATTTCCGTTACAGTGTACAAACTGTAAAACTACATGCATCACTTGCACAAAATAAATCACCGCATAGCCCTTGTACTCCTGAAGTGTTCTTTGCTACCTTTTAGTACAACTGACACGTTCCCTTTATAAAACAGCATAGGATTAGAAAATAAAGTTAGCTTATATCGGCATTTGGGGAAGTATAAGCCACACGTGGTGACCTCAGTAACTATGTAAAATGGTATATAAATGACCTAGTCGTACTATTAATAGTGACACATTAGCAAAATAGATCTCTGACAGATTTAATGTTATACTTGCTTACTTTGCTGCATTTTTTTTGTAAGTGGCTTTGTGTTGAAAGTGGCAAGTATTTTGACCACAAACTGTGATTCCAGCTACCTTCTTCAACATATGCTTCTTTTTAGCAATGGCGTGTTCCTTAATACCAGTGAGCCAGTGGTATACTTGCAGCAGTATTGGTACCTGCATGAAAACGGGTCAGCGCTTCTTTACCCCTTCATGTCAGGGCTAAATTATGCCACTTGCCAACTGTTAGGGGGCCATGCTAGGTTGCAGCATTTAAAAATCCAAAAAATCACTAGCTTGCAAGTAACATAGACTTATTAATCCTTCGACCTCCAATGTATTCTTCCTCGGTCTTGTTTATTCTGAAGGCGGATTCTAATTTAGACCGAAAGATTTCTTTCCTAGTTTCATTTTCTCTGGTTTGAATTTCATCTCGTTAGTATTTGACAAGTAAGAAGTTACACGAGTTTAAAATAAGTTTTACTCTCAAATTAATGAATGACTTTAAAAATCACTCCAGTGCTGCTTTATACAACTGGGTCGAATGTATTTTGTGTTTTTCTTTATTCCTCCTGACTCCTATCAGAAGTTTCAAGGCCAGAAATGAAGGGATAATTTTGTCTGGCTTTAGATAAGAAAGCTGTTGTGTACAACTCCAATCTAAAGGTGGCCATCTAGCTATAGTTGCTTTATCTGATGCATTGATAAAGGTATTGCATACGATCCCTTGTTCATATATCGTTCAATTCTTTAATTTAAAGATTTGTGTGTGCTGTACCCTAAACATCACCCTTATGCTTTGCATTAGTCTTAATAGAACTCAGTACAATTCTACTGAATGGTCGTGGTAATTGTGACAAGCTGGTGATGTTAAGGAACTTTTCAAAGCACACTTCAATCTTAATTAAGGCACTAAATGGTCAGTCAACTTTTGTCCTTGCCATGTAACCTTTTACCTCTGTGCACATGTATGTAAGTCCATGTAGCAGTGATTGAAGCCTAATCCGATAGTTGTACAAACTGCAACAGTTGGACTAAGTTTTGGAAGAGCGCAGCTTCATAGGAGTCAATATTTTGTAGTGATTTAAAAGTTAATTAGTTTGAAAAAGTGAAGGGATGACAAACTGATACACAACCATTCTTGGTCTTTGCAGCAACATTGTAGCAGCTTATGCTGATCCATGTGTGATCCCTCTTTCATGTGAGCCACATGCTATTGTATTAGCCAAGTTTAACTTTGTGACATTGAAATAAGTTTCTTCACTTAAGCCCATTATAACTCAATTCTACCATTCAACTTGGAAAGAGTTGATGCCATCCCCCAAAGTTGGATAAACCGGGTTTCCGCAGCTTGCTATTTAGAAGAAATGAAGTGCAAGGATAAATTGTACAAATCCCCAAAGTTTGAACAAATGGATGTGTGCACTTTGACATTTAATTTTCAGCGATCGATCGTGCACTATCCACCTTAGCAGACGGCACTCTAATGTCCTTTGTAGCTGCATAGCCGATTGACATTTATTATCCTACTCTCAGATAGAGTGACTAGCTGAGTGAGATACTGGAAGGTGAATGGTGCCAGGAGGTGGCTGAAAAAAGTGGATCTAAATTTTAAAAGAGTGATTTGTGCAGGAAATCAAAATGGGAATGGGACAGAGTTGTTCTACCTTCCCATGACACCCGGTGTTTTATTTTTGCACTGTAAGCTGAAAAGCCCACACGTTTTTAATCCTTGTTGATCTGGCTGCCGTCTTAGAAGTTTCTTCATTTTAAAATCCATATCCCAAGTGAATTATTCATCCCCGTCCCCCCCAAGAGAATCTTTTTGTTTCAAATAAAAATGTCCCTAATGCCGAGGTGCCTCAGTGGGTAAGCGTACCCTATGATATGATACTTAAGCCATGCATGAACAGGGAAGTCCCAAGTTCACTTGGTAATTTGCTCTGAGTTGGCCAGTTTTAGCTGGGACAGGATTGGGGTCTGACAATTGGCCTCAGGCTGGAGAGTGAAAAGAATTAGCCAGAGTTCCCACTCCTAATCACTGCCTGGCCACTTCAGGAAAGTGCACAAGTGTGGATATCCACCATAGACCCAACAATTCTTGTGGTTCTCCATCATTGTTCAGCATCTAGGCTGGCTTGTGGGTAGTTGCTTTGAGCAAGTTTGGGGGATGAGGGGGAGTGGGGGAGATTGCCACTCCTCATGAAACCATAAGATTAGGAGATGAATGGTTTGGAGGAGGCAGATCTTCTAAAATGTCATTGGGTGGAATATGAGAGCAATAGCAAATGGCTTTCTCCATCAGTAATTGACAGCTGAGCTTTACACCTGAAAATAGATCAGTTACATTTCCTGTGACTTTAAAAATTGTACTGCTATTAAATGCATAAGCTGAAGCCACTTATCTAACGTTTGAAGTGGTCGCTGTGTGTTTAATAGCATAAGCTTGATCTGTATTGCCAGGTGATCTCGGGGTCTATTTTATTCCAGGTCGCCACCTCTCCCAAATGTGGAAGAAACATTGTGAAGGTAATTGGGTTTCAAGCTCTTCCTTGCCTTCTCTTTCCAAGTATGGTATGACTGTGGTTAGGATGGGAGTAGTCACTAACAGATGCTGTATTTAGACAGTTGAACCTCTGCAGTTATTGCTGCAATAAACTGTATTTTTACTGAGTAGTATTTTGAGGGACCAGACTTTTGTACTGTACGCTTGAATGTGTCACTCAGTTTTAATAAAACCTTCAATACAGAATGTTGCTGTCTGATTTACTGCAGTGTGCATCTGCATTTAATGCTGAGGTGGGGGGAGCATTTGGGTGCGCGTAGCAGCGTGAGGCTGTTCCTGCAGCATCTTGATCCGTATTTGCAAATTTCGTCAGCTAAAAAAAACCTAACTGAGCTGCAGCTTCAAATGTTGAAACAGTTTGCAGTAAGTTATCCATTGCAGTAACAAATGGACAGGTTATCAGAAATTACAGAAAATTTCAATGTCACTGGGTTATTCCAGAAGTGTTTTTGGTCCAGCCATATTGTACTGTATTGACAGATAGGCGTTGACCAACTTGTACATAAAAGATATTACTTGCTTAGTACTGAAAAATGATCTCAATTGGCACGAGTGAGATGCCTAAAGCATGATACTTTAGGGGGCGGGTGGTGGGGGTTATAAATTTGTTGAAATCAAATAGGCATTTTGTTGCTTTTTACAGCTCATAACTGATAAATCCAATTGATGTACTCTGGCCTCACAGTTGCGATAGAGCCACAAGCCATAAGATGAGCCCTTTGGATGAGGCATTTTGGATCTTGTAGACTTGCACAAAGCACGGAGGTTTTCTTTCTCCACCCCAACAAATTTCCCCATTGTCCTAACAATCTGGGCTTTTAGTATATGTGGCAATAAAAATCCAATATTTTACTGGTACCAACTCAAGCTATCGATGCTTTGGGGTTGCTTTATTGCAAAAAAATAAATTTACCAAACATGCCTGGGACTTTGATTCCTACTGGTTTTTAAGGAAACCTCAAGTATGTTGATCCTTAAAAGATTTAATCTAAACTCGCCAATGTTTATCAGGAGTTTGTTGTGCAGTGAGATATGGTCAGTGAGACCCACCACATGTAGCTTCCACTGTAATCTTAATGATAAAAAAAAGTGTGACCAAAATGACTTCAAATCTATCGTCTTCACATGGATAAAGTTTGCTTTGGGTGCTGTAATTGGTTGGCACTGTGATACTCTGCCGTTGTCATCTCTTTTACTCTGCTATGGATTCTGTAAAAAACACATACAAGGCCATACAAATAGGAATGAGCTTGAATGACCAGTTTTTGGTTGACCACAACAGTGGGAAATTGCCCTGCTCTTCAGCAACATCATGCAATATTTAATATCCACTTTGAGCTGGCAGGTGGACTCTCGTTTTAACCTCTCATCCAAAGGGCAGTGAGGGAAAGGGAATTGGAATGGAACAGGAGCAAAACATTAACATTCTTAAGTATAGAAGAACCAGTCAGTAACTGCCTTGTGTAGTCAATGAATGGTGTTATGCTTTGTGTTGACACAAAGTGGTTTTGGATGCTCAGTGATGTGAATGGTCATGTAACTCCAGAGTCAGGTTGATGATTGCATCACCTCATTGCAAGATGCAAGACCACCTCTGGGTACAGTATAACTCCAGTCAAATTGAAACTTTTTAAACTTGGCTTCATAGTGGGCTAGAATTTCAATGTGCAGTCCCAAGCGACGTGTAACCAACTCCTGACTTTTAAAAAAAACTTGAATGCATTTTTTCTCCTGAAATTGCTAGCAGTACTAACTGATCATTCTTTGTGTGAACCTTGATGGGGAATATTGACAGGCTATTTGAACTTTGCGAGCATGTTGTGCTTGAGTTTCATCCTGCTCCCCTCTAATGTACATGCACATTTCCAGCAAGAATCACTGGTTAGTGATGAGGAGTGCTCTTTTTTTCTCCCTTGGTTGTTGAGGCCAATGTTAGTCCTGAAGCATCCACCCTGCATTGATTGGCTAATTAAGCACAGACTGGACTACTTCCAGAGAACTAACACTTGTTTGTTCTTGCCCAACATATTTGCCTGCATGGGCAAGGTGCAACTAGCCGCAAAGCTCCAACCTACTAGCGCAAATCACACTCCACTACAGTCAGCCTGGCTAAGTGGTAGCAGTCTCACCTCTGAGTCAGAAGGCCATGAGTTCAAGTACCACTTGTGAGATTTCAGCATTCATTCTAGGCTGACACTGCACTGTCAGAGATGCCATCTTTTGGATGAGATGTTAAACTAAGGCCCCGTCTGCTGCCTTATGTGGACTTAAAAGATCCTATGGCACTATTCGAAGAAGAGTAGGTGAATTCTCCCTGGTGTCCTGCTCAATATTGATATCTCAACAAACACCGAAAACAGATGATCTGCTAATTATCACATTGTGGGACCTTGCTATGCGCAAATTGGCTGCCACGTTTCCTACATGATGAGAGTGATTATACTTCAAAAGCACTTCATTGGGATGTCATGAGGTTGTGAAAAGCGCTGTATAGATGCACATTTTTCTTTTACTGGCCTGGGACCAATATCTTTTGTTTGAGAATGCCCTTAAAAGGTAAATCTTTTTTCTCTGTGAATCTTTGTCCACGTGCAGATTTCCTGGCAGAGCTAGTACGGGCACTGCAATCCTGCTCAGTCTCCCGAGCCAGACTGCAATAATCTCATCAGCCTCACAAGTCGTTAAATATGCCCTTGTGAAAATGACACAAATCAAAAGGCGTGCAGATCTACCCCACTGCCGCACTGTGGACAAGGTCTTTTTCTGAAACCGATGCACTTTACTTGAGCGCAAATTACGACGACTGTGGCAGAGCAAGTCATTTCAATGTGAACAAATGGATTGTGACTGTCAAATTTAATGAAGTGTGGATTTGTTTTTTAAAGAACTGATGTATTTTGCAAATGTGGCTAAGGGAAGGGGGGCAAAAAATGCTCTCTCATTTCAAATTGTGAGGAGTTCTGATCATTGGTGATTCATCCACTCCTGATATTTTGGAAATGTTGACGCTTGTATATGCAAAGTTCTCCCTACATTCCAACAATGACTATACTTCAAAAGTAATTCATTGGCTGTAAGGGGCTTTGAGACTTTGGTGATCATGAAAGATTATATAAATGCAAGTCTTCTATCGTCTTTTTTTGAAACAATGTTAAAGTAACTTCTAGAGTAATTAATAGTGGGGAGTGGTTAAAAGGTTGCAATCTGGGACGAGGGATCTGGTTAAACAATGAAGGCAGCATCTGAACCGCTGATTTAATGATTGATTTATAACCCTGTTTTGTCGTGGCAGATGATGTGCGCCAGGCAGACCAAGTCCACGAGGGAAATTTGGTTGCGCTATCACAGCGGTTTTGTGATTTGTATTTATTACAAGATGTGTGCACTGAATTCAGTAATGAATCCACCAAGACCATTAGAGGTTTTATAAAAATTAAATTAAAATATTTATTAACAAAATAAAAGATTTCAAGCACATACATGAGACTACAATTACTTACGACTATAATAACTCCTAAAATTCCTAATTAACCTGACACCCAGTTACATCCATTTTAAGGCAACAGTCCAAATTAGATTTTAGATTTAAAACAGAGCCGGCAAGTTAACACAATACCCACTTGACAGTGGAATTCCAAGTGGCTTTTCCCCAACCTGTTTCGTTATATAGCAGACTTATGCACAAAGACTGGAGGCTTCATTAAGGCTATTTCATGCACTCCTGTTAGATCTTACATGGCCGCCTCCCACGTAGACTTTCATTCTCCTTTATAAATGTTTTTCTCTTTTTAATATGTAACTTCTATTGTTCCATATGTCTTTGAAACTGTACTTTCCTCATAATATAAAAGCTTTCATGTTGCCAATATTGTCAGTAACCTTTCGGAAAGATAAACACACTCATTAGCCTTGCTTATCTGGCCAGTTGTAAACAGACAGATCCCTTTGAAATCCAAATCCCTTCATTTATCTAAAAATGCAAATTCCCTTCACACCTTACATGCTAAGCCAGCATCCATGTTTATTCATTTGCATGTCAAGCACGTTTCTACACTTAGCTTCTTTTGATGATTTCAAGCTTGCACTACTTGACTCCAAATCTAATTAAATCATTCTGGCAGAACCAACTATAATCACATCCATAAACCTACTTCACAATAAACCAGAAAAATAATATGAAAATTATTATACTTTCATCACAACCCACTTCAAGTTGCTTCTGTTTGATGTCTGCTTTCATGAAAGGGGGATCGCTTTATTCAGTTTTGGTGAAAGCAAAATACCGCGGATAATGGAAATCTGAAATAAAAGCAAAATGCTGGAAAAACTCGAAGTCTGACAACATCTGTAGAGAGAGAAACAGGGTTAACGTATGACTTCTTCAGAGTGAAAGAGAAGTACAACATCACATTTCTACTTCTTTAACTCTGAAGAAGTCATGTAGACTCGAAAGTTAACTCTCTTTCTCTCTACAGAGGCTGCCAGACCTGTGTTTTTCTGGCTTCTGCTTTTATTCAGTTTTGGGTTGGTTGCAAACATCAGTTTTCTTAGCAAAAACAAAAATACCTGGACAAACTCATCAGTTTTCTTAGCTTTCTAATCAGGTGTCAGCTATAGTATTTTATCCTCGTGACTCGTAAGGTTGTGGGTTCATGCCCTACTTCAGAGACTTGAGCAGAGAAGATAGGCCGCTGCTCCACGGCAGTAGTGAGGGGGTGTTGCGCTGTTGGAGGTGCCATCTGCTCTTTGAGGTAAAGGTAAAAGATCCCATGGCACTATTTCAAAGTAGGGCAGTGTTTTGCAAAATTTTTATTCCTCAACGGACATCGTTAAAAACATTATCTGATCAATGACACGTTGCTCTTTGTGGGGTCTTATTGTGTGCAATTCGGCTCCATTACAACGGTGGCTACAAATTGGCTGTAAAGCGCTTTAAGATGTTCTGAGGTTGTGAAACGCAGCATATATTTATCTTTCCTCGTGACGTTACATGAGTTGTCAGTTCGGGGCGGGCAGTCCAGCGCACTGGTGCATCCTACCGTGAGTCTAGATCTTTTTAGAACAAAATTGCGGGGCCTTTAACTTGGAATTAATTTGCTCTAATATATATTTTCACGGGATCTGATATCTAGCCAGGCTTATTGTTTGGTGGTGGAAGGAAATTTCAGGATTCGAGTCCTTTCCCTGTAGGTTTTGGGATGACTTCCGGTAAGCTGCGGTTGTAAATAAAAGTTGTCACGATTCTGCATTGCTGAACAATGGAACAAGCGGTTTGGGCCAAAACCAGCCAATCAGCGATTTGTTTTGCCCCGGTGAGAACACGTGGCTGAGAAATGCCAAGTCCTTAAAAGTGTCTCGGATTGAGCTGCAGAGCAAGAGAACAGCGGTAGAGTGTAGTGTCCTCAGCTACCATTTCCTAAAGCAGCAGCAGCAGAGGCCATGGCTCCTCCTATTAAAGTCTGTATCATTGGATCTGGCAACTGGTAGGTATGATGAGTCAGTCCCTGCTTGCAACTGTAACTTACATTTGTAACACTAATTTCAAGCAAGTGTGTTTAATATTCCTTGATCTGGCACATTAACAAAATGATTTCACGGTTCGAGTGCGTATGATTCTTAGAGCTAAAGGGAAGTAGAAATGTGGTGAAATATATACTGTTTAAACTTCCCTTTAGCTGTGAAGAAGCCATACCGATTCGAAATGTTAACTGTCTTTCTCTTCCACAGATGCTGCCAGACCTGCTGAGTTTTTCCAGCATTTTTTGTTTTTGTTTCAGATTTCCAGCATCCGCAGTATTTTGCTTTTAATAAAATGAGTATTGGTTAATGCAGTAAAAAAGGATGTAAGATTTTTCTGTGCATTTAGAATGCACATTATAACATATCATCAAGATAAAACTGGCATTCGCCAGTTTGCACGCTAATACTGATCAATGTTACCATTTTTGCACTGTATAAATCCAGAAAGATTTGTTAGGATAAGATACAAAATTTCAGGGAATAATTTAGAATATTTATCTCCATTAGTGCACTGGCTGAATATCATTGCATTTTATAGCTCTTATTTGGTTATATGTTCCCAAATAAACATGACCTGACAAGGAGTGTTTTGCCTAGTGAGCTGCGTAACTAGGGAAGTAGAACGGGCTTTAAGCTAAATAATGGGGGCAAGGGATCAAGTTTGGAAAGTTGTGGTAAACCGAAGAGTAGAGACAAGGCAAGAGATAAAGGTACTAATATGTGAAATGATAAATTTAATGTGACAGGAAGGGATAGAGTAGAAACCTGAGTAAATCAGGTAAGGTGAGACGTTACAAAAATAATAAAAAGACAAAACTGAAGGCTCTGAATTGAAATATACATAGCGTTTGAAACCAAACAGTTGAACTGATAGCTCAAATAGAAATAAATAAGTATGATCTGATAGTCATTATAGAGTCATGGCTACAGGGTGACATAGATTGGGACCTGAATATTGAAGGGTACGAGACATTTAGGAAGGACAGGAAGTTAGGAAAAGGTGGAGGGGTGGCTCTGTTAATTAATGATGATATTAGCACATTAGAGAGGAATGACCTAAGTTCAGAAAACCAGGATGTAGAAGCGGTTTGAGTTGAGCTGAGAAATGATAAAGGCATGGAGTCACTTGTGGGAGTGGTGTACAGGCCCCCTAATTGTAACGACATGGTAGGACAGGGTATAAAGGAAGAGATAATGGGAGCTTGTTGGAAGGGTACAATGATAATCATGAGGGATTTTAATCTGTGTAAAGATTGGAAAAATCAGATGGCCAAAGGTAGCAAAGATCTGTTCATAGAACGCTTTTGGAATAGTTTCTTAGAACAGCACGTACTGGAGACAACCAGAGAGCAGGCTGTACTGGACCTGGTATTGTGCAATGAGATGGAATTAATTGATAACCTCATAGTGAAGGCACCCCGAGGTAGTAGCAATCATAATATGATTGAATTTTACATTCAATTTGAGGGAGAGAAGTGTGAGTCTGAAACTGATATTTTAAATTTAAATAAGGGCAATTATGAGGGCATGAAAACAGAGCTAGTGAAAGTGAACTGGCAAATCAGGTTAAGGGATAGATCAATAGGGATGCAGTGGCAGACTTTTAGGGGGATATTTCGGAATAGACAGAATAGATACATTCCAATGAGAAAGAAAAATTCCAAGGGGAGGGCCCACCACCCGTGGTTAACTTAAAAATAAAAGACAGTGTCAAACTTAAAGATAAAGCATACAATTGTGCAAAGATGGGTGGCAGGTCAGAAGATTGGAAAGAATATAAAGAACAGCAAAGAATGACAAAAAAAATTAATAAGGAGGGAAAAATTAGATTATGAGAGGAAGCTAGCTAGAAATATAAAGACAGTAAGAATTTCTTTAGATATTTAAATAAGAAAAAAGATAAAGTGAGCATTGGCCCTATAGAAAGTGAGTCTGGGGAATTAATAATGGAAAATAAGGAGATGGCAGATGAATTGAACTGGTATTTTAGATTGGTCTTCACTACAGAGGATAAAAGTAACATCCCAGAAATAGTTGTAAGTCAGGAATTGGAAGGGAGGGAGGAACTCGGGAAAATTACAATCACCGGGGAAGTGGTATTGAGCAAATTGTTGGAGCTGTGGGCTGACAAATCCCCAGGTCCTGATCAACTTCACCCAGGGGTCTTGAAAGAAGTGGCTAGTGAGATAGTTAATACATTGGTTTTAATTTTCCAAAATTCCCTGGATTCAGGGAAGGTTCCATTAGATTGGAAAATAGCTAATGTAACTCCTTTATTCAAAAAGGGAGGGAGATGGAAAACAGGAAACTACAGGCCACTTAGCTTAACATCTGTCATAGGGAAAATGTTAGAAGCTATTATTAAAGATGTTATAGCAGGGCACTTCGAAAAATTCAAGGTAATCAGGCAGAGTCAACAGGGTTTTGTGAAAGGGAAATCATGTTTAACCAATTTATTAGAGTTCTTTCAAGGTGGATAAAGGGGAACCAATGGATGTACTGTACTTAGATTTCCAAGTAGGCTGAGTGGCCTACTCCTGCTCCGAATTTGTATGTTTGTATGTATGTATGACTATGTTCAGTTAGAATTACTTATTAAATTTTATATATGAAACAGCTAGAAGATTGGAGCTGCTGAATACTGCAATACACTTCGGGGTTTAGGAAACATAAGTACAAGAGGAGGCTATTTAGCCCTTGAGTCTGTTCCGCTATTCTATTAGCTCATGGCTGATCTGCCATATCCCTGAATACGAACGTACAAATTAGGGACAGGAGGAGGCTATTCGACCCCTCAAGCCTCCTCTGTCATTCAATAAGATCATGGCTGATCTGATTGTGACCTCCTCAACTCCACTTTCCGTTTACCGCCCAATAACCTTTGACTATCTTGTTAGTCAAGACTCTATCTGCCTCTGCCTTGAAAATATTCACTGACCCTCCACCAGTCTCTGAGGAAGAGAGTTCCAAAGAGTCACAACCCTCTGAGTGAAAAAAATTCTTCTCATCTCCGTCTTAAATGGGAGACCCCTTATTCTTAAACTCCCCAACACAATTATATCAATCCGACTTGCACAATTCAGTTGACCATTAGCATCCACAGCTTTCTGGGGGCAAGAGTTCCAGATTTCCACCACCCTTTGTGTGAAGAAGCTCTTTCTGATTTTGCCCCTGAACAGCCTAGCTCAAGTTTTAATGTTATGCCCCCTTGTTCTGGACTCCTGCATGAGGGGAAATAGTTTACCTGTATAGATTTTATCAAACCCCATTTATCATCTTAAACACCTCAATTACATCATCTCTCAAACTTCTAAACAATCAAGTTTACACAACCTGTCCTCATAATTAAGCCCTTTTAGCCCCTGGTGGTATTATGGTTAATCTGCATTGTGTTCCCTTCCTGAGGTACTGTGCTGACAACTGAGCAAGTGTTCCAGATGGCCTGCAACTTAGAAATGTCCCCCAATGGTTTACTGCAGCCTGGTGTAAATAATTCAGCGAAATCCTTTCATCAATAGGTATGGGAGGAGGCCATTCAGCCTCTCAAACCTGTTCCACTATTCAGTGAAATCATGGCTGACCTGTGACTTGACCCCACGTACCCGCTTTTTCCCAAATCTGTAACAATCTCAGATTTAAAATGAGCAATTGATCTAGCATCAACTGCCATTTGTGGGAGGGAGTTCCAAACATCTACCACCCTTTGTGTGGAGAAGTGTTTCCTAATTTCCCTCATGAAATGTCTGGTTCTAATTTTTAGACTCTGCCCCCCAGTTCTCAGCTCCCCAGCCAGCAAAAATAGTTTCCCTCTATCTACCCCATTCCCCTTAACATTTCAACCTTTGACCAAATCACCCTTTAACCTTCTAAACTCCATGTAGGTTTTGCAGTGTCATTGGCTTTTTAAATGTTGTGAATTTGTGTGTACGTAGAGACTATAGTTATTTGGAATAGGGAATGGTACTGAACAGTGACTGCCATAGCTTTTGGGTCCAATGTAATATCAATGCCACTTTTTGCATCAGAACATAAGCAGTAGGAGTAGGCCATTCAGCCCCTTGAGCCCGCTATGCCATTCAATGTGATCTACCTCAACTCCACTTTTCCACGCTTCCCCTATGTCCCTCAGTTTCGTTTTGTCCCTCTCCCCCTTCTTTTCTGCCACTGTGCACTCTTCTCTGGGCGAAAATAGTTCTAGGTGACCGAGTGCCCATGCTAAACTAGCTGCTTCAGTTGGGCCAGCGTTTTAGAGACAGGAAATCATGTGCTAGTTAATCACCAACAGTTAGACTCTCAATTCAGTGCTTTAAATGTCAGTGATCAGGTCGGCATCTGAAGCATGCTGGAGAACACTACAAAAAGATTCCTCTTATTTAAAGTATGGCAAATGGCTTTTTGCAGCCCTGTTCACAGTTCACAGTGTACAATCAGAAAAGGTGCAATGTGTTTGTTGCAGAAGAATTAATATTTTGCCTAACAGCAATTTCATCATCTACAAGTAGTGATTTTTTGAATTTAACAAAAGCATGGGAGACATTAGCTCTCTGGTGCATTCTCCATGGCAATGCCTCAACCAGAACTGACTTGCCAACCAATCAGCACTCTTTTCTCATGCAGTGTAAATTGTTGCTCCCTTTGAAATTTGACACTCTTGCATCTGTCCTGATGAGCGCGAGACAAAAAGCTTCGACAGCATGTCTCTTTTTTTTCAGCAATACTCAAAGGACTAAACAGTGATTAATTTGAGCTGGAATGAAAAGGGGAATGTGGAGAGGGCAAAACATAGAATGAAATGAGAGACAGCATTAAAGACATTGCAATTGTCCTCAACATCCCAGAGTTTGAAAGGGGAAACCTATTCACCAAGATTCATGCTTCCGATTGCTATCCGTCAAACCGTGCTTGAGCGTGTGCATGTATGTTTGTGTATGTCTTTGCAACAGTTAGGTGAGAACTGGACTGCTGCCTCCCGTGGTTGAATGCCCCGTTAGCGCTCATTATACATGGAAACTAGTATCTTGGGTGAGGTGCCATCAGGCACTGACATTAGTAGAACTGAATGCCTGCATGCACTAGTGCTCACAGTTTGGCAGAGGGTGGAAATTAGGGGATTCTTTTTTTGAGGGAAAAAAGGACCATATAATCTCATCATTTTAGACATTCATCAGTTTATAAAATCAAACAGTGCCCAATATGGATACCATGCCCACTGTGCTCTGCGTTTGAGTGTGGACTGTCGAACTCCTTCTTTGGTTGCTAGCCTTTGATGACCATTATTTTCCATTTGTTTTCAAAAGCAACATGGAAAGTCCAGCAAGTGTTGCCTTTGTCAAAAAGCTTGTGGTAACTTGAAAAGTGTTTTGAATGACACTGAGCGCGCTGAAGATTCACAAATATCTGTGTATTTTTTCTTTTGTCACTTCTTTTTGCCCTCCCATTTGGAATCAGAACATACAGAGATCAAAGTCGCTACAATACTTTAGACTTCTGATATCCAACTTTCATCTACTTGTACCTGGTTTCAAAATAGAATGGTAATGAATCTTCCAAGTCTTAGTCCCAGCTGCTGGAAGGCTATATTAAAGATTTAACTGTGAAATCCACTGTGCTTGTCTCCCCACCAACACCGCTTCCTCCACATTTTAATCTCGTACTGCAGACTTCTAACACATCATGATATGCTGGAGGGTTTCTCTTTGAGATCTATTTCTGAACTTGTTACAACTTTGGGGGGGGTGGGGGGAGGAGGCAAGAGGTGGGGGGTGTGGACTAAAATTTGCCTCAGTGAAGATGTGAGAAACCATGCAGAATTTTTAAATTTGTGATTGTTAGCCAGTGACTTTGATAGTTTGTTTTGTGTACGCACTGTGGTAATGCCACTGAATAGCAATCCAATTAAATAAAGCAAGTAAAATATTGTAATCACATTAAGAGGATTAAACTGGTGAAATGATCCACTGTCTGCACAGGGCGGGGCCTGGAACCTTAGGAAAAAAGGCTTGCATTTCGATAGTGCTTTTCACAATCTCAAAATAAGCACATTGTAGCCAGTGAGGTACTTTTGAAGCAAAAACAGAAAATGCTGGAAAAACTCAGCAGGTCGAACAGCATCTGTGGAGAGAGAAAAAAACAGAGTTAACGTTTCTTTTGTACTTTTGAAGTGTAGTCACTGTTGTAATGCAGGAAACACGGCAGCCAATTTACACACAGCAAGCTCCCACAAACAGCAATGTGATAATGACCAGATAATCTGCTTTTTGTGATGTTGACTGAGGGATTGAATTCTCCCTGGCCAGGACACCAGGGAGAATTCCCCTGCTCTTCTTCGAAATAGTGCCATATGTCATTCCAGGGACAGCACCTACAACGCTGCAGTGCTCTTTTAGCACTGCACTCCAATGTCAGTCTTGGTTTTTTGCCCAAGTCTGTGGCTTGGGCCTTGAAACCAGAACTTCCTAATTTAAAAGTTCAGAACAGAATCTCTACAAGTTCAAGAGCCACGACTATGTTGGGTGAGTGAAGCAAGTAAACGGTTTATTATAGTATGTGGGGGCAGTGACCCCCTTGGTTGGGGAACTTTAAACCTTAGCTAATACTGAGAAACCCAGGGTACTTGACAACGGGGTGATATGGAGGTAATCCAGCAGGAAGAGGCAATTAGTTTTATTGCTTTGGTTTGGTTGATAATCCTTTTTTCCACTTGGTGGGGATCTTGTTGATACTGTCACTGTCGTAAAACTTGCCCAGGAGTGTTGCAGTTTTTCAACTTGGTTTCCTTATCACAGTTACAGTTCTATGATCACTTTGCAGACGTAGTGCAGAATCGTCCCAGATTTGCACAAAGTGTGACTGCGGGCGAGAGAAAGGATGTTTTACCCACCGGCCGCAATGGCAGGTCTTCACGCTGTATCGTCCCAATCCTGGTGCCTCATTCATTATGCATTCCTGGGATACGCGCTGGGTCGCTGGTGGGATGACCTCTGATCCTCCCCCCCCCCCACCCTCAGGCTGTCAGTGATCTGGGCGCGATATTTAAAGAGTGCCCCTGCACAGACCTAGCTCTCTCTAAGGGATCAGAAGCTGCTGCAAAGACATGGCTGCCAAAGGGAGGAAACATGCTGCTCCCAAATTTAGCGACGCCTCCCTCAAGCGCCTACTGGACGCAGTGGAGGCCCGCTGTGAAGTCCTCTACCCCAGCTCTGGGCGAAGGCCAGCAAGCAAGGTGACAAATCCAGCATAGGAGATGGTGGCAGTGGTGGTCAGTGCCAACACCTTGCAAAAGAGGACAGCCACCCAGTGCCACAAGAGGATGAATGATGATCTCCGTTCTGCCAGGGTAAGTCACTCTTCTCATCACTCTCAACTCACACACTCTCAAACCCATCACACATCCACAGGGATCTCACTCACTGCCAGTTCAAGGGCCATCACCATTCACTCTCTCACACACACCTTCATCTGCCTGACAGATCGTATCCTCATCCTGTCCATGGCACCACTCACCACCCACACATGCCAGGCATCCTTCTCATCTGGTCTGACAGGCATCCTGCTTACACTCTCTCCATTTGTATTGATGCAGGACAAGCTGGCACACAACAAAAGGGAGAGATCGCAGACTGGTGGAGGAATGCCTGACATCAAGGTCCTCACAGACTTTGAAAACAGAGCCATCCAGCTGGCCTGCGACAATCTGGACTGTTCCTGTGCTGACGCTGAGGTCAGCAGTTCTCAACCAAATGAGGATCCAGCAGTGCAACATCCATCAGACAACCAAGCTGTGAGTGAGTTCCCCTGTTCCGCAGTCCCCTGCCGTGCACTAATTATCTCTCCTTGCTTTGGCAGGCACATCTGGGGAGCAGCCGAGGGGGTCCATGACCCAGGTCCTCGACTCAAGCCTGAAGACACCTCTGAAGAAGAATCTGATGACGCCCTAATTGAAGACCCATCACAGCGCTCACCCACACCCTCCACCAGTGCAGAGATACACACCTTGGTGGGATCTAGTTCTAGAATAGCCTCGGGGTCACAATCTGGTGAGCACATTGCACTGTCTGATCCACAGCAGGCAGAGGCAGGGACTTCCCAGGTTTCTGGCACTCGGAGGACAGCTGGAGGCCAGAAATCTGCTGAGTCCGAGTCAGATGAGGAGCCTCTGGACTCGGTCATACCTCAGTTGCTGGAGCTGCAAAGGCAAACTCGGGAACATCAGGAAAGGATGTCCACTGCATTCCTCAAATTGCAAGGCACGTTGGAAGGGGAGTCCATCTACCTTCAGTCTGAGGTGATAGCATCAGCATGCCAACGCACCAAGGTCAACACTGGTAGGATAGTAGACGCCATGGAGACCTTGGTCCAGGACATCGAACCTGCGCTGCTGCAGGAGCTGCACTCCATCACTGAGGCACTTGCAGGCATCCATCAGTGTCAACGTGAGAGGGGGCTGGGGCATCTCAAGCTCACTCCAGCTGCCCCTCCCTCTCAAGGAGTCAGCCAGGGGCACCCATAGAGAGGAGGATCAGCAGGTGCACACCCCGGGGCCATCCACCTACGTGACTCCGGGAGTGTCCGGCCCATCCAAATCCCCTATTTCTGTGACCCCAGCAGCTGCAGCTCCACAGGCCGAGGAGGGTACCTCTGCCACACAGCAGGACCCCAAAAGCAGGCCGGGACCCTCCAGGTCTCGACCCTCCAGAGGACACCCACCAAGGTCATCACAGACAGGGTGTCACAGTCAGCAGGCTGCCTCCACCTCTGCTGTGGATGTTGGGGGAGCACCAAGATGTAGTGGCAGGGCTAGGAAGGTTAAGAAGATGTAACTCTTATAGAGTCAAAACAATTAAACTAAATTAGCAAAATTGGGATAAATCAGGCTCAGTCCCTAATTCAGGTCAGCTGTAAAACCGAGAACAAAGTTTAAAGGAAACTTACAAACTTTAAATCAAAATGTGATTAAAGGGGTCAACAAAACACCCCAGTCCCCGCGGTGCCCACCGGGCACGGAAGGCCTCGAGAGTGCCGGCAGACACCGCGTGCTCCCTCTCCAGGGACATCCGGCAGCGAACGTAGCCGCGGAAGAGGGACAAACAATCGGGCGGGACTCCCCCGTCGATCGCCCGCTGCCTGGACCTGTTAATGGCCAACTTGGCCAGGCCCAGGAGCAGGTTCACGAGGAGGTCCTCCTCCTTCCCGACCCCCTTCCGCACCGGGTGGGGTTAAGAAGATGTAGTTGCACAGCCTGGGCATGGGCGTTAATCACTTGTACACAATGTTCACTATTGTAAAAAACTCCCAAGAGTGTCTCCTTGCCTGTGGCTCCTTGTTATGATGAGCAGTGCTTGTGTCACTCAGATGGGAAACCTTGGTTCCTGCACAAGATAAAGGCAGGTGTCTCAGTCCAGGGCCTCTTCCCTGTACAATGTGTAACCTTCAGACCAAAGTGATGGTCCAGCCTCACACTCACTGGATACATTACTATTGCCTGCACCTTGATGGTGCTGATCATTGCTGCCAGAATATCGTGGGCAGGCGCCAAAGAGTTCCATCATTCTCTCTGTGCTCTCAGCACATTTGAGGTGGGGCTGGCCCCCATCACTTCAGCATCTGTGACCAGTGACTCTGTGCTGCTGAAGGGCTCAGGTGCTGATGGCTGACAAAGGATCAGGTGTATTTAAAGTTTCACAGCTGCATCTCCATGATATGACCCTGATCACAGAGCACAAGTAAGCTCCCCTCGGACAGAGAGAAGTCCGACATTCACAGAGGCCATGTGAAGATCTATGGAGTGTCCTCAATGCATGTCGTCATCATGATCCTGGATTCTAGTGACTATTAGGGCCTCCTCTGCATCTCCATGACATGAGCCTGAACACTGAGGGTATGTGTGCTGCCATCAGCCACACAGGAGTCAAATGTTCACAGATGCAAGGTGAAGATGTCAGGACTGACCTCACTGCCTCTCGTCATCATCCTCCATGAATCTAGCAGCTATGAGACCTCCCAAGCACGCCTGCCTTGTCTGGCCAGTGTGAGGGCCTGATCGCCAGCATCTTCGCCCTCGGGGACTTCATCACTGTCATGCCCTTTGATGTCCCCCTCATCGGAGGAGATGTGCAGTTCTTCCATCTGCTCTTCAGCCTGGTCCTCCCCCTGTTTCAGTGCCAGGCTGTGTAGTACACAACAAGCTACGATGATGCGTGACACCCTCTGGGGACTGTACTGCAGTCTCCACTGGACCTGTCGAGGCACCGGAACCTCAATTTCAAGATGCCAATCGCCTGATCCACCGAAGTCCGGGTTGCAGCATGAGCCTCGTTATAGCGTCGCTCTGCTGCAGTCTGAGGCTGCCACACGGGCATCATCAGCCACGTCCTCTGCGGGTAGCCCTTGTCCCTGAGCAGCCAACCCTGCAGCCTCTGTGGACCCTGGACGATGTCAGGGACCTGAGACCTGCTAAAGATGGAGGAGTCATGGACACTCCCTGGGAATCGTGCGCAGAACGGCTGAACATTCAGCAAGTGGAAGCCCTTGTGGTTGACATAGTTCACTGCTTGTTGCTATGGAGACCTAAGCCCCGCGTGAGTGCAGTGGGTGGCATTCTGCACCCGAGATCTGCACAAATCCCAGCGCTCTTGCTTCCTGACTAACTGACTCTGGGTGAAATGCACTAAGTTCTGTGCCTTTGCGAAGATGGCGTCTGTGACCTCCTGGGTACACTTGTGCCAGGAGACTTGTGAGATCATGCACAGGTCACCTGTGGAGCCTTTGAAGGTGCCACTGGCATAAAAATTGAGCACCTCGGTCACTTTCATGGCCACTGGCATTGGATGCCCTCCATGTCCATGTGGCACCAAATCCTGCAGCAGGTAGCATATGTGACCGACCAGTTCCCTAGACATGTGCAGTCTTCAGCGACACTGGTTCTCACTCATCTGTAGGAATGACAGGCACTACCTATAGACCCTGGGCCTAGTGAAATATCTACGAGCGACGGCTCTCTGTGGATCTTCAGCTGCGTGCACAGCAGGCTCTGCCACCCTTCATCTTGAGGGAGGTGCTCCTCCCTTTGCTGAGTCAGGCACCTCTGCCGCTCTCCTTTTCTTCTCTGCTCCCTGTAAGCCATCAGGCATATCACTAAATCACCAGGCTCCATGATTCTGATGTTCTCCTCCTCCAGGATCAAAGAGAGAGACATGTGCGTTTGCATATGTGTCCTAAGAACCTCTCTTGGTTAAGGCTGAAGGCCCCTTCATGCATGCAGGAGAGCACTGGCCACCACTTGGATGGCCAGTGTGTAGTGAGCTCATTGGCTCTCCAAAACCCCATCCACCTCTGCCCCACTCCACCTGACTGATTGGCAGCAGCTTTGGCCATTAGACTGCATACTGTGCTCTCAGCTCAGGCGCAGACATTCTCCTAACCTGCACTGCGAGGCTGCACTGTTAGCTCGAACCATGATGGATACTGGCCCAAACCTGAATAAAGACAGTGCAGGGGCTGTGAGCGCCTCCACCAGTGACTGCGCCATGGTCGCCTTTCACAAGGGGATTCTACAACCTGCCCAGTCGGCCAATTGTCCTGCTGCCCCCTGAAACACACATTAATTTGCAGCCTGTGTCCGAGGGGTGAAAAGTTCTGGGGCATTTGGTGGCACTTCTCATGCTTTTGAGTTGCCTGAGTGGGCAGAGGCCTGACTCCCAAGTGTGCCAACGGAGCTGCAGCTGAATGGTCTCCGCTGCAGAAGAATGGTCACTTTTGACAAGTGTTTCCAAGCGCATGGTCACTTCCCTCACTCCCCCTCCCTCCACCCGCACCCTGGCATGTGCTTGAGTCTTTCCTTCAGTCTGTGCTGCCTTGCCCCCCACCCGCACCCCCCCCACCCATGCCCCCCTCCCCCCCACCCTCCCCCGCCCCCGGTCTTACCCACACTGGAGCCCTTGCCCCGGCACCGCACTGAAAGCCAGCCGGTAAAAAGTGACTTGTCTGTGCCCCCCTGTGAACGTGTGGCGCCCCTTTCTCGATGTCCTATGGGCGATGGTCCCGAGCGCTGTGCAAGGCTGTGTGCACTCACCTCCGAGTTCCCCTCAGAGTTCAGCTCTCTGGGTGCACACCTTCTAAAGGCAGTGGTGAAGCCGCCTTTCTGAAGCCACACCAACGTGGGCGGTAAACTTGACATGATTGCGGCGAGCAGGGATTGCAATGAGGTTCCTGACATGTAGTGGTAGCGGGAATCGCAGCCCGTCATTGACAGGCAGAGCGGACAATTGCAAACTGGTTTCAAAACTGCAGAAAACTGATTTTTGGTTTTTTTGCCCTATTGTGTCTCCCCCCCATCACCCAGCACTAACGGGACCAGACAATTCCACCCAGTTTCTTTGTCCTTTTGACTTAATTTATTCAATATTTCAGATGAATAAGCTTTTAAAAAGGTTGGTTTGTAAATTTGGTTTTTCAAAATGAAAATTTTTCAAAAATATGGCGCAACTTTACCTCATTAAAGGCAAAAGCCTGATGAATTCAAAACCGGTTCCGTGTTAACCCTTCATGCACTTTGGGATTGACTCTTTTAAAACCAGTTCATTGCTATTCATTAAGAGTCATTACTGGGGTATTGTCCTGTGGGGAAGGACCAGCTCAATTCTGTTGTGCAGTAAATAGCTTGTCCGTCACATGCTCCTCACTGACAAATGGGCACGGTTACACAGCCACAGTGAACATAAGTGACAAATGTGAAACCGAAACAGGGGGCAGATAAGTTGAATTACATTAAGTGTCCGTACGGAGACGCCACAATAGCAACATTCAGTTGGGTTGCTGGCTTCTGAATGTTTTCCAACGCAGTGAGGTGCACTCATGCCTGGTGTTTGCAATTGTGCCTGTCTCCACTATTTGTGCCACTCATATTTGTCTCCACTCATTTGTGCAACAAGCACCTTCCACTTTTGCCCAGGAGCAGAGTCAGGGCAGAGGGCATTGGTTGGTGCTGCCCGCTGTAAATTCCAGTTTCAGGTACCATGAGACAGGCTGTCAAGCTGGCAGCTCAAGTTGCGCTCGGAGGTTACATTAAAGTATCTACAGCACAGAAGCAGGCCATTCGGCCCAACTAGCCGACGCTGGTGTTTATGCTCCACACGACCCTCCTCCAGCCCATCTGCATCTGACCCCCATCATTGAGCTAACTCAGCCTCGAACCTGTGACTTTTCCTGATCTCTCTTGATTCAGCACCACGTTCGGCCTTAATCCACCAAGCCAAAGAGAGGAGCTTCTAATAATCAAAATAAATTGTTAGTAAGTAGGCCATGCTGCTCCACCATTCAGTTAGAATAGATCATGCCTGATCTGTATCTTAACTCCATCCACCCGCCTTGGTCCTTTAATACCCTTACCCAATCAAAAGAATCGATCAGTGCAAATAGGCAAAACACTGCAAATGCTAGAAACCTGGAATAAAAGCAGAAAATGCAGGTCGGCAGCATCTGGAGAGAGAAACAGTGCCTCTATGAAACCACGCTTATCCCTCTGTCAAACCGGCTCTTCACCTCTGAGTGTCACTTCATGAGATTCCACAATTTTTAAAGGGTTGTCAGATGAGGATGGACATTTCAGAGAAGCACTCTGAACAGTGTCCTGCTTTTCAGCATCAGCGCAGTTTGAAGGGGCTGGGCCTAGGCTCAGTGGCTAGTATGCTCGCTTCTGAATCAGAAGGCTATGAGTTCAGGAACCACTCCAGAGACTTGAGCATGTAATCCAGGTTAACACTCCAGTGCAGCACTGAGAGATTGCTGCACTGTCAGAGGTACTGCCCTTTGATTGGGACCTTAAACTGAGGCCCTCCTTGCCCCCTCAGATGGATGTGAAAGAACCCATGGCACTAGTCCAAATATTTTCCTGGTGACCTTGTTAATGTTTGGCCTCAATCAACATCACTACGAACAGAAGACTTGGTTGTTTATTTCATTGCCTTTGGGATCTTGCCATGCTCCAAATTACAACAGCGACTACACTTTCGAAGTACTTCGCTAGCTGTAAAGCAGTTTGGGACGGTCCTGAAGTTGTGAAAGGCGCTATGTAAATGCAAGATATTTCTTCTTTAGTTCCTTCATAAATTTGAGCTGTTTTCTGACAACATTCCCCCCCCCCCCCCCCACAGGGGATCGGTCATCGGAAAAATAGTTGGAGAGAATGCGGCCAGAAGTAAGACGTTTGACAGCACTGTTAGCATGTGGGTGTTTGAAGAGATAGTAAACGGCAGGAAGCTAACAGAAATTATAAACACAGACCATGAGAACATGAAGTACCTGCCTGGATACAAGCTGCCTGCCAACGTGGTGAGTGTTGTTCACCTTTGACTCGAGAGAATAACTGGTTAGGAGTGGGGAGAGGTAATTGGGGACCCCAGGTATATTTTTTTCTCTCTCTTGAATACTTTGGTGTCCAGAATGGAGCCTGGGAGGCCATGTGGAATTGTTTTAATACATGTATTAATTAGCTTTTATCTCATTATCAGATCCTGTGGTTATAATTTAGGATTTATCCACTACTGAGCTGTTAAGAACAGTCCTTTGTAAACCTCCACAAATCCTAAATTGGAACTTATAAAATTCAAATAGGCAAACAAACAAAACTCAGGACAAGTAATATTGAGTTGTCCTGGATTCCTGGATGGATTATCAGGTCTTGGGGCCTGGTAATAGCCATGGAGCCAAAATTTGGACACCACCTGGAGTTAAGAAAGTCCAGGGAATGACTCTTGGATTCAGTTACTGAACCAGTTTGTTCACAACCTCAGTGCCCTGTTTGACCCTGAACCAAGCTTCTGCCCAAATGTTTGCACCATCACCAAGACCACCAACGCAACATTGCCTCAGACCGTCTGTTACTGAAACCTTCACCCAAGCCTTTGCAGCCTCAAGACTCGACTATTCCAATGCTCTCCTGGTTGGCCTCCCATCTTCCATCCTCCCTAAGCTTAAGCTCATCTAAAGCATTGCTGCCCAAATCCTAATCCACGCCAAATCCCTCTTACCCATGTGCTTGCTGACCCACATTGATTCCCAGTACAATAGCATCTCAATTTATAAAATTCCCATCCCTAAATTCAAATCCCTCCATGGCCTCAGCCCTCCCTATCTCTGTAATCTCCTCCAGCCCCATGACCCCCCCAAGGTTTTTGTGCTCCTCCAATTCTGACCTCTTGAGCATCAGTCAGGAAGATTTAATAATTGTCAAAATGTTATTGGGATTTATTGTAGAGTAATAATGAGGCGTGTGTGTGTGTGACTTAATTGAATTAAAGGCAGCTGGCCTGAAGGCTTTGATGTGTCAGAAGATAAGCTAGGTTTGAAATGTTAAGTAGGTAAACATAGGTGTAAAGGGAACCTTTGCATTTTTAAATAAACCAAACTAGATTGATTCAAAGGAAGGCGTGAAATGTTTACATAGCCAGGAGGAGTTAAGCAACAGTGTGTTTATTTTTCCCAAAGATTACTGGTAACATTGGTGAGAATCTTGAGAGAGATTTTTATTATCAGAAAGGTAAAGCCCAAAGACATAGTGAAACAATGGGAATTTGAATTCGATGGGGAAAATATGGATAAAGGAAAGAAGGTTGTGTGTAAGGAAAGGAATTCTAAGATCTAACAAATGTGAAAAGCCTTCAGCATCTATGCCTCAAGCTGCTGTCTACAATGAACTGAAGTTAAGGAAACTCACTTCACATTGGATTGTTCAGGGTATCATGTTTCTTTACCTGGGTCTTTTAAAATCTATGTGCCTTACTGTTACCTTAACAAAAGTGTAACTGGGAGTCCGATTAACTAGGGGATTTAGAAATTATCATAGTAGTAATTTGTAGATCTATGTGTGTACTTGAAATCATTTCTATTTATAAAGGTTTAATCTAGTTTTGTAAGAAACCTATAAGACTTGGGGGATCTTATTACTGCTGAATTCAAGGCATGCGTCTCAAAATTCATACAAATTGCAAAACAAGTTGTGGCAGTTGTTTCAAGTTTCCCTTTGGGATTTGAACAGCTCAGCGTTTACTATTGACTGTGCCATAACAGCAACCCCAATTTTAATCACTCCACCAATGGTAGCCATGTCTTCAGTTGCCTAGGCCCTAAGCTTTGGAATTCCCTCCAAAACCTCGCTTTCCTCCTTTAAGATTCTCCTTAAAACCTACCCTTTGATCAAACTTTTGGTCATCTGATCTAATATCTCATGTGGTTCGGTGTCAAACTTTGCCTGATAATGTCCCTGTGAAGCACCTTGTGTTGTTTGACCATGTTAAATGCACTATATAAATGCAAATTGTTAGTGCTGAGGATGATGGGAAATCCTGCAGGATGGACTGTGCCAATTTTGTCAATGTTCTTCCCATCTCTCCTGAAGGAAAAGCATCTCTGGATAGCAGAGAGGGAAGGGGGAGACTGATTTAGTTGTGGAGTCATAAGGCTCTGCAGGTGCCAGAGATAGTGGAAGATGATCTAGTGAATGGGTAAGGTTGAAGATGATGGGATCCTGTTGTCATTGAAGGGAGGGCTGAGAGCAGGAGCACAGAAAATGGAGCAGATATTGTCAAGGGCTCAAGGGAAATCTTTGCCAAGGTTAAAGGGCTGGTACAGAAAATGGAGTCATCAGAGAAGATACAACTGTCTTTATAGGAAAGCAGGGAAGGAAGAATCATAATCAAATAATACTGGGAGTGCCATAACTGACAACTGAGCCATATCTAAGCACTTTGGAATCAGGCCTGCCATACACAAAAAATTCAAGACCTCCATTAATAAAACCTCAAACCTCCTCTGTAAAAACAGGCTGTTCTCCCGGTACAGGTTGTCCGTTGACTGAAGCCAAGTTTTGAGTTTGAACCCAGGCTGGAACATTGAACTGGAGATGTGAACGATACCCTGTTGTTCATTTCCTTTTTGTCATCGGCTGGTTCAAGAACTGAAGCCTCCAGATAATTCTCCCAAAGCACTTGCCCGGCCTTCGGGAGGCAAGGAGAAACTTTGAGGAAGCTGCTTCCTCTCGGCAGTCCATCATGGAATGACCTGCGGCCTGTGGGGTGGACAGGTTTGATTCCCTGAAGGACCTTTTCTCAGTTTGTTTGCCTGTCAGTGGCACAAGTCAGTGAACACCTGAGATGGCAGCAGAGCTGATTAGGAAACACTTAAAACTTCCATTAAATCCTGAAAGGGCTCAGTTCAGTTGAGACTAGCATACCTGGATAAATTAGACAATTGGGTCATTTTTGTCGTATTTGGACAGTGCCCCATTTAAGCCACTCCTGGATCCTGTCTGTTTTGTACATATTTGCCTGGCCTGGGTGTTAAGTTCTCTTTGCTGATATTTGTTATCCAACCTGTTTAGGTTGCGGTACCTGAGCTACTGGATGCAGCAAGAGATGCTGATATCTTGGTGTTTGTCGTACCTCACCAGTTCATCAGACAGACCTGTGATGAGTTGAAAGGTCACATCAAGCCTTCCTCTATTGGAGTCTCTCTTATTAAGGTACAGTGTGACCCTGCAATTATACACAGGGCCTTCTTTCCATTCCCCTCTCCATTCTTGCACCCTCTTTCCCCACTCACCCACTCCACAACACTCTTTCTTCCACCCTTTCCCACCCCCTCCCCAACACCCATCTATTTCTCTTTTCCTTACCCATGGCATAGAGCAACTCACCAAGGCTCCTTCGGTGGCTCCTTCCAAACCCGCAGAAGGACAAGGGCAGCAGACACATGGGAACACCACTACCTGCAAGTTCCCTTCCAAGTCACTCACCATCCTGACTTGGAAATATATCACCGTTCCTTCACTGTCACTGAGTCAAAATCCTGGAACTCCCTCCCTAACAGCACTGTGGGTGTACCTACACCACATGGACTGCAGCGGCTCAAGAAGGCAGCTCACCACCACCTTCTCAAGGGCAACTAGGGATGGGTAATAAATGCTGGCCCAGCCAGCAAAGCCCACATCCCATGA
The DNA here is from genome assembly GCF_017639515.1 of Carcharodon carcharias. NCBI lineage: Eukaryota > Metazoa > Chordata > Chondrichthyes > Lamniformes > Lamnidae > Carcharodon > Carcharodon carcharias. The sequence continues at coordinate 17,409,072 of NC_054507.1, read as the reverse complement.
ACGAATATATAAAAAAAGCTGTACAGTACTGTAATAACGGGCTGTTTAATCTGTCCTTCTGTTTAATCTTTCCATTGGATCCTCCAAATACAGTCATAAAATCAAGGACTTCAATGTTATTTGCTGCAGGGTATTGTTGTCGGACTGGATGGCCTGAAGCTGATCTCTGACATAATCCGGGAAACCCTTGGGATTGAAGTTAGCGTGCTGATGGGAGCCAATCTGGCCAGCGAAGTAGCAGCTGAGAAATTCTGCGAGTCCACCATTGGTAATGCCTCACAGTCATCTCCTACTCGTCCGGAGGGTGTGCTGTGCACACAGGGATGGGGCATGGGAGCTGAAACCTACAATGATATAACATGGTGGGCCACTATGCTGGTACCCATGATGCCTGCACCCAAACATTATCTGGCCTCAGCCATTGGCAATGAGGTTGTGAGGGGAAGAGGTGGCTGGTGGAGACATCCTCTCCACTGGTAAAGAGGCATAAGACAAGACGCAGATGAGGATGACCATTGGACCTGTCTTGGCTCATCCACCTAGAACATCCCACTGCTGCCCCTTCACTGCACCCAGCTGCCTGTTGAATGATTTGTCATCTACTGCCCTGTCCATTTCATGTGTCGATCACTTGCTGTGAAAAAGAGCTCCCTGACATCAGAGCTTGTTCTCCTCGTGTGGTTTACCATGTTATGTTTCAAGGTTCTGAAGGGGTTTGACAGGGTAGATACTGAGAGATTGTTTTCCCTGACTGGGGAATCTAGAACATGGGGGCACAGTCTCAGGATAAGGGGCCGATCATTTAGGACTGAGATGAGGAGAAATTTCTTCACTCAAAGGGTTCGGAATCTTTGGAATTCTCTGCCCCAGAGGATTGTGGGTGGTGCTCCACCATTGAATATATTTAAGCCTGGAATAGACGGATTTTTGGTCTTTCAGGAAATGAAGGGATATGGGGAGCGGGCAGAAGCCCAAGATCAGCCATGATTGTATTGAATAGCTGAGCAGGCTCAAGGGGCCCAATGGTCGACTCCTGCTCCTACTTCTTATGTTTCAGATTTATCTTCTGCATATTAAATTTTGAGGTTGCCTTCTTTAAAGATCGAATTGCGCAGTCTCTCCTCTCACATTAAGGGATCGGTCTTGGCGACCGGAACTGCTCTCATATTACATATTGGTGACCAGAGCTGGCCACAGTACTCAAGATATATGACTTATGTTCACACTGTGTAAACATACTCCTGGTATATAAACTACAATGTGATGTGAGCCCTGGCGATGTTTATCTTTATGACTGAACTTTGCCTGACCTCTTCTACTGAATAGGAGCTACAAACATTGCACATGGGAAGGTTTTAAAAGAACTGCTGCAGACTCGAAACTTCAGGATCAGGGTGGTAGAGGAGACAGATACTGTGGAGATCTGTGGGGCCTTAAAGGTAGGTGAAGCTCTCACACATGGTTTACCTGCTCATTTTGAGGATTATTTTAACTTTGAATTTTGCAATTGTGTGCTACTCCTGCAAATTCGACCGTCTGCTGTATAAGTAAAGCCGTGATTATATTTTGAAAGCACAAATGTTAGAGCGGGCAAGATGCCAACTGTGACTCAGTGGGCAGCACTCTCACCTCTTTGGGTTCGAGTCCCACTCCAGAGGTTTGAGCACAAAGCTTCAGACCTGAGGGGACGCTGAGCTGCCGGAGATGTGGTTTGTCGGGTGAGGTGTTAAACTGAGGCCCTGTCAGGTGAACTTAAAAGATCCCAACGCACAGTTGAAAGAGGAGCAGGGGTGGAGTTCTCCCTGGCGCCCTGGCCAATATGTACCCCTCAATTGATATCATAAAAAATAGATTGCCTGGTCATTATCACATTGCTGTTTGTGGGAGCTTGCTGTGCGCAAATTGGCTGCTGCGTTTCCTGCATTACAATAGTGAGCACACTTCACAAAGTACTTCATTGGCGGTAAAGTGCTTTGGGAGGTCCTGAGATTGGGACAGGTGCTACGTAAATTCAAGTTTGTTGTTTCTTCGGATTCACTAAGACGGCACAGTGCAAGAATCATGGAACAAAGCCTCTTTCTTTAAAAAGTGCCTGTAAGTGGTCACTCCTCCTCAATGCTTTAAGTAGATGAATTGAGCACTAAATTTGACAGAATGTAAAGTTCCTAAATTTGGCCACTGACCTGGAACGTTGAGGCGGGGGTGGGGGCGGGGGGGATGGGCTTAAAATCAACTGCAGGCTCACTTCCCTGTCATAGAGGGGAAGAGTTTAGGTGGTGGCAAAATGGCTGTGGCCCAGGTCCCTTCGTTGAGAATGCAGAATTGGCAGCCCAGACATAGTTGCAGATTTCCCACTGAACTTTGTTACTGAGCTGTGATCTGTTTTCCTTCCACCGTCAATTATTCACAAGCAAAACAGCTGATGCTGGTAACCTGGAACAGCCACTCAGACAAAGATTGCCTGCTGGGTGGGAAAGACTCCCTCCCAGATACTCAGACCTTGCCCTTCCCTTTTTGTGAGGCAAGTTACTCGGTGGCCAACAGCCATTGGAGATGATGGACTTTAACCTGACCTAAGTCAGCATGGCTCAGTTGGCCCCACTCTTGCCTTTGAGCCAGAAGGTTGTAGATTGAAATCACACCCTAGTGCTCGAGGACAAAAAAACATAGGCTGACATCCAGTGCAGTAGTGAAGGAGTGCTGCACTGTCAGAGGTGCCATCTTTTAGAGGAGATGTTAAACCCAGATCCTGTTTGCCCTCTCAGGTGGAGGGAGGAGATCCCATGGCCCTTACTGGCAGCTGAGTTCTTGGTGTCCTTGCCAACAATCATCCCTTAATCGAGAACAAACAAGCACACTAACATGAACAAATATAAACAGCCAAAGACACCAAAAGAGACAGATAAATTGGTTGTGTAAGTCGCTGTTTTTAGAACCTTGCTGTGTCTAAATCGGCTGCTAGGTTTGATGACATAATGTAACACTTTCAAAGTGATCCACTGGCTGTAAAGCACTTGAGGATGTGCTGAGGCTCTATAAGATCTCATGTAAATGCAAGTTGTTCTTTCTTTTGAATTACTTGACCAGTTTGGTCAGTGGTTCACTGGAATGGTGGGTTATTCGGGCTGTTTGCCCCGCTCTGTTTATCTGAATGTTTGCTAATGCGCAGCCTGCTCTCGCCCCTGTTTTCCCTGTTTTAGAATGTGGTTGCTGTCGGGGCCGGATTCTGTGACGGGCTGGGCTGCGGAGACAATACAAAGGCTGCTGTGATCCGGCTGGGGCTGATGGAGATGATCGCCTTTGCAAGGCTGTACTGCAAGGGCTCGGTGTTGTGCTCGACCTTCCTTGAGAGTTGCGGGGTGGCAGACCTCATTGCAACCTGCTATGGAGGCCGCAACAGGAAAATCGCAGAGGCCTTCACAGTAACAGGAAAGGTGGGGGAAATCACTGAACAGCCGTGTCCCTCGACCCCACCCCACCTCCGAGCTTTGACCTTACAGTTGGTAACCACGTTAAGAATGACGTAAATCCCCTTCTCTTCTGCAGACGCCACATTCTGCTGGCACCCTATTCCGTAGGCTCCAGCCGCTCTCGGGTGCCTCATCCAAGTGGCCATTCTTCAAACATGAGCCAGCAGTGAATGTCGACTGGCTGTTCGCATGCTTACCTGATGCTGCCTACATGGACTCAATGGGCCAAATGGCCTCCTGTGTCATAATGACTCGAGATGGCATTCGATAGTGGGCACTGTGGTTGATTTTCCTCCTTCTTGGCCCAGGGACATTGGCCTAACATAGGCCCTCAAATACGGCCTTGGCTGTAGGCCACAATAGATGGGGCCTCCTACTTAAGGGCAGGTTATGAGTGTTAACACTAATAATCATGAGCTTAGAATTTCTGCATCTCTTATTTTCCTTTGTTCATTCATGGGATGTGGGCATCACTGGCAAGGCCAGCATTTATCGCCCATTCCTAGTTACCCTTGAACTGAGTTGCTTGCTAGGCCATTTCAGAGTCAACCACATTGCTGTGGGTCTGGAGTCACATGTAGGCCAGACCGGGTAAGGATGGCAGATTTCCTTCCCTGAAGGACATTAGTGACTCAGATGGGTTTTTAACGACAGCCCAGTAGTACCATTGAGTTTTATTTAATTTTATTGAATGGAAACTCCCATATCTGCTGTGGTGAGATTTGAGCTCATATCCCCAGATCATTAGTCCAGGCCTCTGGATTACTAGTCCAGTAACATAACCATGATGCTGCTGTTCCTGTTGTGATTTTGTGGTTGTGATATTATTTTATTTTGCACTCTGGAAATCGAGAACCCTCCCCATCAGCGCCTCACTCAAATGGCTGTTCTCCAGTGGTTGTCGGCAGTGATTGTCCCAGACTGAGAAGGGAGCTGGGACCCATCAGAACATAACCCAATCCAACCCTCGTCCGATTGTTTGTCGAATATAAGAACGTACGAAACGGATGCTGGAGTAGGCTGTTTGGCCCCTCGAGCCTGTCCTGTCATCCAACATGATCATGACTGATTTACCTCAACTCCACCTTCTCTCATTATCCCTCAATTCCCTTAACATCCAGCAATCTATTGACCCCTCTCTTGAAGATAGGGGTAGCAGGTGTTCAGGGATCTGGGGTTGAGGTACAGATCAGCCATTGAATTGAATGACAGTGCAGGCCCAAGTTCCTATGCCACACATTCCCAGCAAAAGCCACAGGGGAACTCTACCAGATCCGGAGCTGTGGATGAGCCCTCTCCACCACCCTAATTAACAGGCACCGAAGCCAATTGTGTCTGTCCTGATTCCAACACATCTTGGAACCCGACTAAGGTGACAGTGCTCACTTAACTCGAAAGAAAATCACAAGGTTGACCTGAATTAATTTGTTTCTAAATTCACGACAGATTCTTGTATCCTTCCTCAGTCTATTGAACAGCTGGAGCAAGAGATGCTGAATGGACAGAAGCTACAGGGACCGCAAACAGCTTTCGAGATCAATCGCACTTTAAAGCTTCAAAACCTGGTCAACAAGTAAGTGTTCTGGAGGCGCACTTCACACACATCCACCGGGAGACGACCCCTTTAATTTATCCATGGGCAGCCTTTGCTTCATAACACCAAAAAAAGGCGTGTAGTCATCTGTTCTGCAGAACCCGTGCAGCACACAAGGAGGCCATTCAGCCCATCGCGCCTGTGCTGACTCTTTGGTAGACCAACTAGTCCCTTTCCCCTGCTCTTTCCCCAGTGCCCAACAGATTTTGTTTTTCCTTTTTAAGTCCGTTTTTAAAGTTGCAATTGAATGTGCTTCTTGCTGCCCTGTCAGGTCAACTCAATGTGTTTAAAAAAAATACAAATCTTCCTCAATCCCCACCACCCCAGTTGTTTTGCCAGTGCTGTGTCTCCTGGTTCCTGACCCTCCTGCCAGCGGGATAAATATTGGCCTGCTCTGCTCTGCTTTGAAACAGTGCCGTGGGATCTTTTACATCCACCTGAGAGGGACCTGCGTTGAACACCTCATGTCCAAGACAGTACCTCCGAGAGTGCAGCATTCCCTCACTACTGCACCAGGGTGTGACAACCTAGATTATGTCTCTGGCGTGAGACTTGACCTTTTGACTCGGAGGCATGAGTGCGATCCACTGGGCCAAGGCTGACATGGCAACCAAGTGAGCCATTGGCACCAGGAGAGAAAGGCAAGTTTGTCTTTTGCCTTTCCTGGGGAAAGTGGGATACAAACGTTGGAGAAATTGCCACTTCTTTCTTGCAGTGTGTTGAAGAGGATGCTATGGTTTTGTATCTCCGTGACCTATGTCGTTTTTTTATGTCAACTTTGCACTCATCAGGGTGAAGGATGTTGGTAGTGGGAAATAGAACACGTGGCAGTTTGGAGACCCAATATCTGCAAAACCACTACCCGCTCATGTATAATCTCATTGAATGCAAAATGAAACTCCCTCTGCACTGCCCCAATAGTGTGCCTGACTGTAATGTCAGAAGGGCACCCTATACTACACCAGTGTTAACACTTTTCCATTTCCTATTACAACCAGCCCGTGAGTGAAATGACCCACTTAGTACCAATTTATGCCAAGTTGGTGCCAGTTTAGTGCTGTAGGCTGAATTGAGATTCCCAAACTCCTGAAGACACACACACAGCCAGAAGAAACATTCGCTCCATCAATTTGAGCCAAGTTCCAACAGTGAAAGGTCACTGTCTGATTCGCCAAGTCCCCCTCCCAACATTTTACAACTGTCTCTTTGGAGTGCCTTTAATGATGTTATTCATGGAATGTGAGCTTTGTTGGAAGGCCATCCTTAATCGCTCTTCAGAAACCGCCTTTTTGAATGCAACCTCAAAATCATGAATCAATCGGAGTCAATGGGGAGAAACTGTTCATTGGTTGAAGGGTTGAGTACCAGAGGACTCCGATTTAAAATGCTCGGCAAAAGAACCTTTTTCACACAGCGAGTGGTTAGGGTCAGGATTGCACGGCCTGAGAGTGTGGTGGAGGCAGATTCAATCATGGCTTTCAAAAGGGGATTGGCTAATTATCTGAAGAGAAAAGATTTGCAGGGTTATAGGGGAAAGGTACTATCTGAATTGCTCTTGCAGAGAACATGAGGCCAAATGGCCACTACCTGTGCCCCAACCATTCTGTGAGTGACTTGCTATGCTACTTCAGAGGGCAGCCAAGAGTTACATGTAGGCCAGACCGGAGAAGGATGGCAGATTTTCTTCCTTAAAGGAGATCAGATGGGTTTTACAATTAGAATCATGGTTGTTATTTCTAACACTAGCTTTTAATTTCCATATTTATTAATTGAATTTAAATTCCCTGGTGGAGTTTGAATTTAGGGTCTCTAGATCATTAATTAATGTCTCCTGGATCATTAGTCCAGGCCTCTGGATAACTAGTCCAGTAACATAACCACTATGCTACCATGCCCCCCTTTGATTGTGTTAATCCTTTGTTCCTTTCTAGATTCCCTCTGTTCACTGCTGTGTACCAGATCTGTTATCAATGCAAGCCAGTCTCAGAATTTGTCCAGTGCCTCCAGAACCACCCAGAACACAAGTAATTAACTCAACTTAAAGAGACCTGTTCCGGACCTCACTGAGATTTCATCTACTTCTAAATGATCAGACACAGTTTAATTGGCAGAAAGTGTCAAACCAATGTTTGCCTCATGCACGAAAGTGTTGGTAAATCTTGCATTCACTTGTGTGGAAAGAGGCAAGTTGTCTCCGTAGTTTTATGTATGTATATTTCTATAAATGTGTGTGTTTGGGGATAGAGTTTCCACTTTGGATGCCATGAGAAAATTGCTTCAAAATGTGCTTGCAGTTGCACTGGCTAGGCTTCAAGTTTCTGCTAAAATTTATTTGCACAATCAACTCAAATCTTCCAGGAACCGACACAAGCGAGCAGCATAATAGAACGCAGCTATTTGTTTTTCTTTCAAGTATCCGTTGAGAGTGGTAACCTGGTGCAGTTTTGTTCATTTTTAATCTTCATTGCTTATGTTTTGAAACTCCTACAAAATGAGTGCAGACTGTGCAGACGGTTTGATGTATGTTGACAGGGCCCTCAACTCAGTGCTGATTCAGAGGAGATTCATGTGCTAGAACAAGATGAACACCAAACTAACCTAGTTCACTTGTCAACTTTTAACTGCCATGAATGAGAGGAACAATTTGGTCAGTCACTCAACTTTGAATTCCATTTATCCAACATCCCATTTGTTCGTGAGCTCCATAAGATCAGTGGCTAAAACCATTGACTTCTTCCATATGGGCGCTTGACCTCCATGAAAGTATTGTACTCAAATGCAGTGTATTTCCATTTATTCCAGTCTGCAGTGAGACCAGCAGCGGAGTAGCTGACAGTGGGTTAAATCGCCAGAATGAAGCATTTTTGTAAGACTGTCCAGTCCTCTGCCTGTGAGTAACCTGAAGCAACAAAGCACAGCCTGAAGAGTCTTTCCTAACCAGTGCCATTGGCGGAATCTTGCACGATCAATCTGTATGGCCATTTTGTGAGTGAGACCTAATGCAGGCAAAGTAAATCCTGAACCAGCACCAAAGATGGCGATGTTTTTAGACATGATGCCTGGCTCCGTCCATTCCACCCAGCTGGCACTGGAAATACTCGTATAAACAAGTGGCAGCCTGATTCCACAATAGGATTGGCCTGGAGTCTCCAGGGATTGAAGATCAATCTCCAGGACACTGCTGTGTGCAACCCTGGAGAAAAATCTTCGGGACGTTAAAAAATATTGTTTTTTTTTAAAGTTCCTTTGAACGTTTCTCTTTCCCAGATATAAAAAGATTGAAAATGGGAAAAAAGCTGTTTGGCTGACAGTCAAGCATCATCCAATTGGGTAATGAGCCTTTTTGCTTTCCAGTTGGTGTAGGAAGGCAATACCTCACAAGGATGGATGTGTTGGCCGACTAATGGCTGGAGCATGGGGGCAAGTCATGTGATGAAACCTCCAGGAGTACATTTAAACACAGCTGGCAATTCTACTCCATAATAAACTTATGAAAGGATTCCATGCCCACGCAAAAGGTGTAACACCTGCCCCTTCACTTCCCTTCTCACCGTCCAACACTCCTTTCAAGTGAAGCAGCATTTCACTTGCACTTCCCTCAACTTAGTCTACTGCATTCATTGCTCCCAATGCGGTTTCCTCTACACTGGAGAGACCAAACGCAGACTGGGTGACCGCTTTGCAGAACACCTTCAGTCTGTCCACAAGCATGACCCAGACCTCCCTGTCGCTTGCCATTTCAACACTCCACCCCGCTCTCCTGCCCACATGTCTGTCCTTGGCTTGCTGCATTGTTCCAGTGAAGCTCAACGCAAACTGGAGGAACAGCACCTCATCTTCCAACTAGGCACTTTACAGCCTTCCGGACTGAATATTGAATTCAACAATTTTAGATCATGAGTTCTCTCCTCCATCCCCACCCTCTTTCCGTTTCTTCCCCCTCCTTTTTGTTTTTTCTAATAATTTATATAGATTTTTCTTTTCCCACCTATTTCCATTATTTTTAAATGTATTTCCATCCATTGTTCTATCTCTACCTTTTAGCCTTTTTTGGTTCCTTCACCCCACCCCACCCCCACTAGGGCTATCTGTACCTTGCCTGTCCTGCTTTCTACCCTTAATTAGCACATTCCTTAGATAATATCACCACCTTCAAAACCTCTTTGTCCTTTTGTCTGTGACATCTTTTGGTTATCTCCACCTATCACTGGCTTCTTGTCCCAACAACACCCCCCTTCCCCCTCATAAACCAGCTTATATTTCACCCTTTTCCTGTTTTTACTTAGTTCTGTTGAAGGGTCATGAGGACTCGAAACGTCAACTGTGCTCCTCCCCACCAATGCTGCCAGACCTGCTGAGTTTTTACAGGTATTTTTGTTTTTGTTTTGGAAAAAAAGTTTTTTTTTGTTCTTTCATGGGATGTGGGTGTCAATGGTAAGGTCAGCATTTTTTGCCCATGCCTAATTGCCCTTGAACTGAGTGGCTTGCTTGGCCATTTCAGAGGGCTGTTAAGAGTCAACCAAATTGCTGTGGGTCTGGAGTCACATGTAGGCCAGAGCAGGTAAGAATGGCAGATTTACTCCCTGAAAGGACATTTCTCCGGTATTGTATTATGGGCACCAGTGGGCTGAATGCACTGTGAGATTTCACTTCCAAGTTTTCATTGATTGTGTCAAAGGAGGCTCATTTCTCACATCTGGATCAGGTTTGTTGACTAACTTTCAGTCAACTAAAACAAGGTTTCTCAATTGGGGGAGGGGCGGGGATTCCACAGCCCCCTAGGGCAGGGTTTCCCAAACTGTGGGTCATGACCCCCGGTGAGGTCGCAGGATGAGATTATGGGGTCGCGAGCCCTGAGGCAGCAATGGCTGCCATGGAGCTCGGACTGATTTCTGACAGTAACAAGGCCTCTTTAAACCCGCCTGTGTTTTTCTCTATTGGCGGGTGTGGCCTAACTGTCTGCTCTCTGAAATCCTGCCATTTCCTCGACTCCCGCAATGTTCAACTCCTGTTTACCCCAACCCGCCCCCTCAGTCAAGAATTAAAGTCCCTCCCCCACTCCACCCCCTACTCAACAACTGAAGACCCAACCCCACCAAATTTTCACTCTGGGATCACATGAGGCTTTAAAACAGGCTTGCACCGGGAAAAGGTTTGTGAAACGCTGCCCTCGGGGGTCTGCAAGGAGGTTTTGAGGGGTTTCGCCAAATCCAGAACAAACCATCTCCCACCAAAGCACCCCAGAAGTGCCAACCGGTAAACTGAAAATTAGTCACCAAGGCAAAGCGCCCTCAGATGGCAGCCTTGATCTCCGCGGTTTTAACAGGTAGGCATCGATAAGTTTGAGGGAATGCTACCTGGCTTCCCATTGGCTGCCTAGGTTGGCTCTGGCATCATTGGATGCCCCTTCACCCGAGCTAGACCAAATGGCACACACAAGACAATGGGTCGCAGATTTATCAGTCGGAGCACGATCTCCTGAGTTCCTGCTGTCACGTCCGCCAGGAAAAGCACAGCCGCCCAGGCTTAGCATTGCCCTCCAGACCTCACTTGCCATTGACCCAGAGGAGATCTGATGCTCCGACCCAACGTTTTTCCCTCAAAAAACCAGGTCGGCACATCCAGCCCAGTGACGGTATCACCTCTTCCCTTGCGCAGTCAGGTCCAGAGCAGCAAGGTAGTGCACAGCAGAGTGAGCTGATTCCAATGAGCCACTCCCAGAGGAAATAGGACTCGAACTCTAGACCAAAACACATCAAAGCACAGCAGAATCTGAGAAAATGCACAATGGGAAATCATCAGCCAAGGGAATTCCGGGCCCTCCTTGTAGAGGGCAGCATGCTTTGGTTTCTCATTTCCCCGTTTTTATTTTTGGTTAACCATTTCCCCTCTCAGATTTGATTTGTGTGTGCACATTTTGAATCATCTCCCACTTTTTAAATCCTTTTTATCAAAGCTCCACAACTTCACAGTTGCTGTTCAGCAGCAGCAGCAGGTTTCACATTAAGTAAAGCAAAAATATTAAATGTGTTTAATTTTATAATTAGTATTTTTATATAGAAAATATATTTGTGCTGCATTACAAGATCTGTTTGATTTTTATAACACAGGATGGGGGATCCCAGAAGCAATATTGCTGGTGTATTAAGATAGAAAATTCTGGTAGGTTTTCTACTGATTGTATGATGAAGAACAAAATTGTTGACCTTAATATATTGTGTGTTATTAGAAAAGACCTTTCAGCTTACAGATGTTCCACGTTTTCATCGGATAACCAGAGAGATGGTCATGGCGGCTGAAGTAGATGGGAACTCTTGCAATAATTTTAGACCAGGACCAGTCAACCTGGAACTAAAGCAAAAACAGAAAATGCTGGAAAAACTCAGCATGTCTAACAGCATCTGTGGAGATGTTTCGAGTCCGTATGACTCTCCTTCAGAAATAGAGTCGTACGGATTTGAAATGTCTTTCTCCCCACAGAAGCTGTCAGACCTGCTGAGTTTTTCCACATTTTCTGTTTTTGTTTCAGATTTCCAGCATCCGCAGTATTTTGCTTCTACCCTGGAATTAAAGCACCTGTGGTATATTGTTTCTTTTAAAAATTACCTTTAGTTGACGGCTGCTGAAGAATTCTGAGCAGAGAGATCGTTCGGGCGTTAGGCCCTGGTTAACACATGAGAGGCTAACTCTTGTTTTAGGTGGCCACCCAGGTTGCCTGAAATATTTTTAAAATCTCTTTCATGGGATGTGGGCGTCACTGGCTGGGCCAGCATTTATTGTCCACCCCTAATTGCCCTTGAGAAGGTGGTGATGAGCTGCTTCTTGAACCGCTGCAGTCCATGTGGTGTAGGTACACCCACAGTGCTGTTAGGGAGGGAGTACCAGGATTTTGTCCCGTGTGGTGTAGGTACACCCAATGTGCTGTTAGGGAGGGAGTTCCAGGATTTTGACCCAGCGACAGTGAAGGAACGGTGATATATTTCCAAGTCAGGACGGTGAGTGGCTTGGAGGGGAACTTCCAGGTGGTGGTGTTCCCCATGTGACTGCTGCCCTTGCCCTTCTAGGTGGTAATGGCCATGGGTTTGGAAGGTGCAGTCGAAGGAGCCTTGGCGAGTTGCTGCAGTGCATCTTGTAGATGGCACACACTGTTGCCACTGTGCATTGGTGGTGGAGGGAGTGAATGTTTGTGGATGGGGTGCCAATCAAGCGGGCTGCTTTGTCCTGGATGGTGTCGAGCTCCTTGAGTGTTGTGGGAGTTGCACTCATCCAGGCAAGTGGGGAGTATTCCATCACACTCCTGACTTGTGCCTTGTAGATGGGGATTCAGAAGGTGAGTTACTCGCCACAGAATTCCTAGCCTCCGACCTGCTCTTGTAGCCACAGTATTTATATGGCAAAACAAAAACAGAATTACCTGGAAAAACTCAGCAGGTCTGGCAGCATCGGCGGAGAAGAAAAGAGTTGACGTTTCGAGTCCTCATGACCCTTCGACAGAACTTGAGTTCGAGTCCAGGAAAGAGCTGAAATATAAGCTGGTTTAAGGTGTGTGTGTGGGGGGCGGAGAGATAGAGAGACAGAGAGGTGGAGGGGGTTGGTGTGGTTGTAGCGACAAACAAGCAGTGATAGAAGCAGAATATCAAAAGATGTCAACAACAATAGTACAATAGAACACATAGGTGTTAAAGATAAAATTGGTGATATTATCTAAACGAATGTGCTAATTAAGAATGGATGGTAGGGCACTCAAGGTATAGCTCTAGTGGGTTTTTTTTTTATTTTATATAATGGAAATAGGTGGGAAAAGGAAAATCTTTATAATTTATTGGGAAAAAAAAGAGAAGGGGGAAACAGAAAGGGGGTGGGGATGGGGGAGGGGACTCACGACCTAAAGTTGTTGAATTCAATATTCAGTCCGGAAGGCTGTAAAGTCCCTAGTCGGAAGATGAGGTGTTGTTCCTCCAGTTTGCGTTGGGCTTCACTGGAACAATGCAGCAAGCCAAGGACAGACATGTGGGCAAGAGAGCAGGGTGGAGTGTTAAAATGGCAAGCGACAGGGAGGTTTGGGTCATTCTTGCGGACAGACCGCAGGTGTTCTGCAAAGCGGTCGCCCAGTTTACGTTTGGTCTCTCCAATGTAGAGGAGACCACATTGGGAGCAACGAATGCAGTAGACTAAGTTGGGGGAAATGCAAGTGAAATGCTGCTTCACTTGAAAGGAGTGTTTGGGTCCTTGGACGGTGAGGAGAGAGGAAGTGAAGGGGCAGGTGTTGCATCTTTTGCGTGGGCAAGGGGTTGTGCCATAGGAGGGGGTTGAGGAGTAGGGGGTGATGGAGGAGTGGACCAGGGTGTCCCGGAGGGAGCGATCCCTACGGAATGCCGATAAGGGGGGTGAAGGGAAGATGTGTTTGGTAGTGGCATCATGCTGGAGTTGGCGGAAATGGCGGAGGATGATCCTTTGAATGCGGAGGCTGGTGGGGTGATAAGTGAGGACAAGGGGGACCCTATCATGTTTCTGGGAGGGAGGAGAAGGAGTGAGGGCGGATGCGCGGGAGATGGGCCGGACACGGTTGAGGGCCCTGTCAACGACCGTGGGTGGAAAACCTCGGTTAAGGAAGAAGGAGGACATGTCAGAGGAACTGTTTTTGAATGTAGCATCATCGGAACAGATGCGACGGAGGCGAAGGAACTGAGAGAATGGGATGGAGTCCTTACAGGAAGTGGGGTGTGAGGAGCTGTAGTCGAGATAGCTGTGGGTGTCGGTGGGTTTGTAATGGATATTGGTGGACAGTCTATCACCAGAGATTGAGACAGAGAGGTCAAGGAAGGGAAGGGAAGTGTCAGAGATGGACCACGTGAAAATGATGGAGGGGTGGAGATTGGAAGCAAAATTAATAAATTTTTCCAAGTCCTGACGAGAGCATGAAGCAGCACCGAAATAATCATCGATGTACCGGAGAAAGAGTTGTGGAAGGGGGCCGGAGTAGGACTGCAACAAGGAATGTTCCACATACCCCATAAAGAGACAGGCATAGCTGGGGCCCATGCGGGTACCCATAGCCACACCTTTTATTTGGAGGAAGTGAGAGGAGTTGAAGGAGAAATTGTTCAGCGTGAGAACAAGTTCAGCCAGACGGAGGAGAGTAGTGGTGGATGGGGATTGTTCGGGCCTCTGTTCGAGGAAGAAGCTAAGGGCCCTCAGACCATCCTGGTGGGGGATGGAGGTGTAGAGGGATTGGACGTCCATGGTGAAGAGGAAGCGGTAGGGGCCAGGGAACTGGAAATTGTTGATGTGACGTAAGGTGTCAGAGGAATCACGGATGTAGGTGGGAAGGGACTGGACAAGGGGAGAGAGAAGGGAGTCAAGATAACGAGAAATGAGTTCTGTGGGGCAGGAGCAAGCTGAGACGATCGGTCTACCGGGGCAGTTCTGTTTGTGGATTTTGGGTAGGAGATAGAAGCGGGCCGTCCGAGGTTGGGCAACTATCAGGTTGGAAGCTGTGGGAGGGAGATCCCCAGAGGAGATGAGGTCAGTGACAGTCCTGGAAACAATGGCTTGATGTTCAGTGGTGGGGTCATGGTCCAGGGAGAGGTAGGAGTAAGTGTCTGCGAGTTGACGCTCAGCCTCCGCGTGGTAGAGGTCAGTGCGCCAGGCAACAACAGCACCACCCTTGTCAGCGGGTTTGATGACAATGTCAGGGTTGGACCTGAGAGAATGGAGTGCAGTAAGTTCAGAGAGAGACAGGTTAGAATGGGTGAGAGGAGCAGAGAAATTGAGACGACTAATGTCGCGCCGACAGTTCTCAATGAAAAGATCGAGAGAAGGTAAGAATCCAGAGGGAGGGGTCCAGGTGGAGGGAGAATATTGAAGATGGGTAAAAGGATCCGTTGAACTGGGAGAGGACTCCTGCCCAAAGAAGTGAGCCCGGAGACGAAGACGGCGGAAGAAGAGTTCAGTATCATGCCGAGCCCGAAATTCATTGAGGTGAGGGCGTAAGGGTATGAAACTAAGTCCTTTGCTGAGCACTGAACGTTCAGCATCGGAGAGGGGAAGGTCAGGGGGTATAGTGAATACACGGCTGGGGTTGGGATTGGAAGATGGGGTGGGGACGGAGGGACAGGCAGGGGTGGAGGGTCCTAGATGGGTGTTGGTGTCGATGAGTTGTTGGAGCTTGCGTTCCTTAGCACTTGAGAGAAAGAGAAAAAGTTTCTTGTTGAGGCGTCGGATGAGCCGAAGGATAAAATGAAACTGGGGGCACGCGCAGCTTTGAAAAAGGGTACGGCGGTGCTGCTGGAGGGAGAGGTCGAGTGTGTTCATATGGCGGCGCATGGCACTGAGAGTGGATTTCAGAATGTGACGGGAACAGCAGTCCGAGAAACGTTTTATGTCCCGGAGATACCTGTAATCCTGGGTGGGTTCGAAACATGAGGGGTGGAATTTCAGTTGAAATCCATGTGGGGTAAGTCGGAGACGGAGACAGTCACTGAGAAAGGAGATATGGCTGTGAAAGCGGGTTTTAGTAAACACCTTGTCAAACACTAGGAGAGAAATGGAAAGCAATGAAGGTGAACAAGGCAACAGAGAAATCCGGAAATCTTGTCGCAGAGAGGAACAGAACTTCTTCAAGGAGGTAGGCATTTCTTGAAGAGCAGTGGCAGTCAATTAAACACAGAGATAAAAACAAAAAAACTGCGGATGCTGGAAATCCAAAACAAAAACAGAATTACCTGGAAAAACTCAGCAGGTCTGGCAGCATCGGCGGAGAAGAAAAGAGTTGACGTTTCGAGTCCTCATGACCCTTCGACAGAACTTGAGTTCGAGTCCAGGAAAGAGCTGAAATATAAGCTGGTTTAAGGTGTGTGTGTGGGGGGCGGAGAGATAGAGAGACAGAGAGGTGGAGGGGGTTGGTGTGGTTGTAGCGACAAACAAGCAGTGATAGAAGCAGAATATCAAAAGATGTCAACAACAATAGTACAATAGAACACATAGGTGTTAAAGATAAAGTTGGTGATATTATCTAAACGAATGTGCTAATTAAGAATGGATGGTAGGGCACTCAAGGTATAGCTCTAGTGGGTTTTTTTTTTTTTATTTTATATAATGGAAATAGGTGGGAAAAGGAAAATCTTTATAATTTATTGGGAAAAAAAAGAGAAGGGGGAAACAGAAAGGGGGTGGGGATGGGGGAGGGGACTCACGACCTAAAGTTGTTGAATTCAATATTCAGTCCGGAAGGCTGTAAAGTCCCTAGTCGGAAGATGAGGTGTTGTTCCTCCAGTTTGCGTTGGGCTTCACTGGAACAATGCAGCAAGCCAAGGACAGACATGTGGGCAAGAGAGCAGGGTGGAGTGTTAAAATGGCAAGCGACAGGGAGGTTTGGGTCATTCTTGCGGACAGACCGCAGGTGTTCTGCAAAGCGGTCGCCCAGTTTACGTTTGGTCTCTCCAATGTAGAGGAGACCACATTGGGAGCAACGAATGCAGTAGACTAAGTTGGGGGAAATGCAAGTGAAATGCTGCTTCACTTGAAAGGAGTGTTTGGGTCCTTGGACGGTGAGGAGAGAGGAAGTGAAGGGGCAGGTGTTGCATCTTTTGCGTGGGCAAGGGGTTGTGCCATAGGAGGGGGTTGAGGAGTAGGGGGTGATGGAGGAGTGGACCAGGGTGTCCCGGAGGGAGCGATCCCTACGGAATGCCGATAAGGGGGGTGAAGGGAAGATGTGTTTGGTAGTGGCATCATGCTGGAGTTGGCGGAAATGGCGGAGGATGATCCTTTGAATGCGGAGGCTGGTGGGGTGATAAGTGAGGACAAGGGGGACCCTATCATGTTTCTGGGAGGGAGGAGAAGGAGTGAGGGCGGATGCGCGGGAGATGGGCCGGACACGGTTGAGGGCCCTGTCAACGACCGTGGGTGGAAAACCTCGGTTAAGGAAGAAGGAGGACATGTCAGAGGAACTGTTTTTGAATGTAGCATCATCGGAACAGATGCGACGGAGGCGAAGGAACTGAGAGAATGGGATGGAGTCCTTACAGGAAGTGGGGTGTGAGGAGCTGTAGTCGAGATAGCTGTGGGTGTCGGTGGGTTTGTAATGGATATTGGTGGACAGTCTATCACCAGAGATTGAGACAGAGAGGTCAAGGAAGGGAAGGGAAGTGTCAGAGATGGACCACGTGAAAATGATGGAGGGGTGGAGATTGGAAGCAAAATTAATAAATTTTTCCAAGTCCTGACGAGAGCATGAAGCAGCACCGAAATAATCATCGATGTACCGGAGAAAGAGTTGTGGAAGGGGGCCGGAGTAGGACTGCAACAAGGAATGTTCCACATACCCCATAAAGAGACAGGCATAGCTGGGGCCCATGCGGGTACCCATAGCCACACCTTTTATTTGGAGGAAGTGAGAGGAGTTGAAGGAGAAATTGTTCAGCGTGAGAACAAGTTCAGCCAGACGGAGGAGAGTAGTGGTGGATGGGGATTGTTCGGGCCTCTGTTCGAGGAAGAAGCTAAGGGCCCTCAGACCATCCTGGTGGGGGATGGAGGTGTAGAGGGATTGGACGTCCATGGTGAAGAGGAAGCGGTAGGGGCCAGGGAACTGGAAATTGTTGATGTGACGTAAGGTGTCAGAGGAATCACGGATGTAGGTGGGAAGGGACTGGACAAGGGGAGAGAGAAGGGAGTCAAGATAACGAGAAATGAGTTCTGTGGGGCAGGAGCAAGCTGAGACGATCGGTCTACCGGGGCAGTTCTGTTTGTGGATTTTGGGTAGGAGATAGAAGCGGGCCGTCCGAGGTTGGGCAACTATCAGGTTGGAAGCTGTGGGAGGGAGATCCCCAGAGGAGATGAGGTCAGTGACAGTCCTGGAAACAATGGCTTGATGTTCAGTGGTGGGGTCATGGTCCAGGGAGAGGTAGGAGTAAGTGTCTGCGAGTTGACGCTCAGCCTCCGCGTGGTAGAGGTCAGTGCGCCAGACAACAACAGCACCACCCTTGTCAGCGGGTTTGATGACAATGTCAGGGTTGGACCTGAGAGAATGGAGTGCAGTAAGTTCAGAGAGAGACAGGTTAGAATGGGTGAGAGGAGCAGAGAAATTGAGACGACTAATGTCGCGCCGACAGTTCTCAATGAAAAGATCGAGAGAAGGTAAGAATCCAGAGGGAGGGGTCCAGGTGGAGGGAGAATATTGAAGATGGGTAAAAGGATCCGTTGAACTGGGAGAGGACTCCTGCCCAAAGAAGTGAGCCCGGAGACGAAGACGGCGGAAGAAGAGTTCAGTATCATGCCGAGCCCGAAATTCATTGAGGTGAGGGCGTAAGGGTATGAAACTAAGTCCTTTGCTGAGCACTGAACGTTCAGCATCGGAGAGGGGAAGGTCAGGGGGTATAGTGAATACACGGCTGGGGTTGGGATTGGAAGATGGGGTGGGGACGGAGGGACAGGCAGGGGTGGAGGGTCCTAGATGGGTGTTGGTGTCGATGAGTTGTTGGAGCTTGCGTTCCTTAGCACTTGAGAGAAAGAGAAAAAGTTTCTTGTTGAGGCGTCGGATGAGCCGAAGGATAAAATGAAACTGGGGGCACGCGCAGCTTTGAAAAAGGGTACGGCGGTGCTGCTGGAGGGAGAGGTCGAGTGTGTTCATATGGCGGCGCATGGCACTGAGAGTGGATTTCAGAATGTGACGGGAACAGCAGTCCGAGAAACGTTTTATGTCCCGGAGATACCTGTAATCCTGGGTGGGTTCGAAACATGAGGGGTGGAATTTCAGTTGAAATCCATGTGGGGTAAGTCGGAGACGGAGACAGTCACTGAGAAAGGAGATATGGCTGTGAAAGCGGGTTTTAGTAAACACCTTGTCAAACACTAGGAGAGAAATGGAAAGCAATGAAGGTGAACAAGGCAACAGAGAAATCCGGAAATCTTGTCGCAGAGAGGAACAGAACTTCTTCAAGGAGGTAGGCATTTCTTGAAGAGCAGTGGCAGTCAATTAAACACAGAGATAAAAACAAAAAAACTGCGGATGCTGGAAATCCAAAACAAAAACAGAATTACCTGGAAAAACTCAGCAGGTCTGGCAGCATCGGCGGAGAAGAA
The DNA here is from genome assembly GCF_017639515.1 of Carcharodon carcharias. Taxonomy (NCBI): domain Eukaryota; kingdom Metazoa; phylum Chordata; class Chondrichthyes; order Lamniformes; family Lamnidae; genus Carcharodon; species Carcharodon carcharias. Next base: position 17,389,929 of record NC_054507.1, on the reverse strand, counting down.
AAGAGTTGACGTTTCGAGTCCTCATGACCCTTCGACAGAACTTGAGTTCGAGTCCAGGAAAGAGCTGAAATATAAGCTGGTTTAAGGTGTGTGTGTGGGGGGCGGAGAGATAGAGAGACAGAGAGGTGGAGGGGGTTGGTGTGGTTGTAGCGACAAACAAGCAGTGATAGAAGCAGAATATCAAAAGATGTCAACAACAATAGTACAATAGAACACATAGGTGTTAAAGATAAAGTTGGTGATATTATCTAAACGAATGTGCTAATTAAGAATGGATGGTAGGGCACTCAAGGTATAGCTCTAGTGGGTTTTTTTTTTATTTTATATAATGGAAATAGGTGGGAAAAGGAAAATCTTTATAATTTATTGGGAAAAAAAAGAGAAGGGGGAAACAGAAAGGGGGTGGGGATGGGGGAGGGGACTCACGACCTAAAGTTGTTGAATTCAATATTCAGTCCGGAAGGCTGTAAAGTCCCTAGTCGGAAGATGAGGTGTTGTTCCTCCAGTTTGCGTTGGGCTTCACTGGAACAATGCAGCAAGCCAAGGACAGACATGTGGGCAAGAGAGCAGGGTGGAGTGTTAAAATGGCAAGCGACAGGGAGGTTTGGGTCATTCTTGCGGACAGACCGCAGGTGTTCTGCAAAGCGGTCGCCCAGTTTACGTTTGGTCTCTCCAATGTAGAGGAGACCACATTGGGAGCAACGAATGCAGTAGACTAAGTTGGGGGAAATGCAAGTGAAATGCTGCTTCACTTGAAAGGAGTGTTTGGGTCCTTGGACGGTGAGGAGAGAGGAAGTGAAGGGGCAGGTGTTGCATCTTTTGCGTGGGCAAGGGGTTGTGCCATAGGAGGGGGTTGAGGAGTAGGGGGTGATGGAGGAGTGGACCAGGGTGTCCCGGAGGGAGCGATCCCTACGGAATGCCGATAAGGGGGGTGAAGGGAAGATGTGTTTGGTAGTGGCATCATGCTGGAGTTGGCGGAAATGGCGGAGGATGATCCTTTGAATGCGGAGGCTGGTGGGGTGATAAGTGAGGACAAGGGGGACCCTATCATGTTTCTGGGAGGGAGGAGAAGGAGTGAGGGCGGATGCGCGGGAGATGGGCCGGACACGGTTGAGGGCCCTGTCAACGACCGTGGGTGGAAAACCTCGGTTAAGGAAGAAGGAGGACATGTCAGAGGAACTGTTTTTGAATGTAGCATCATCGGAACAGATGCGACGGAGGCGAAGGAACTGAGAGAATGGGATGGAGTCCTTACAGGAAGTGGGGTGTGAGGAGCTGTAGTCGAGATAGCTGTGGGTGTCGGTGGGTTTGTAATGGATATTGGTGGACAGTCTATCACCAGAGATTGAGACAGAGAGGTCAAGGAAGGGAAGGGAAGTGTCAGAGATGGACCACGTGAAAATGATGGAGGGGTGGAGATTGGAAGCAAAATTAATAAATTTTTCCAAGTCCTGACGAGAGCATGAAGCAGCACCGAAATAATCATCGATGTACCGGAGAAAGAGTTGTGGAAGGGGGCCGGAGTAGGACTGCAACAAGGAATGTTCCACATACCCCATAAAGAGACAGGCATAGCTGGGGCCCATGCGGGTACCCATAGCCACACCTTTTATTTGGAGGAAGTGAGAGGAGTTGAAGGAGAAATTGTTCAGCGTGAGAACAAGTTCAGCCAGACGGAGGAGAGTAGTGGTGGATGGGGATTGTTCGGGCCTCTGTTCGAGGAAGAAGCTAAGGGCCCTCAGACCATCCTGGTGGGGGATGGAGGTGTAGAGGGATTGGACGTCCATGGTGAAGAGGAAGCGGTAGGGGCCAGGGAACTGGAAATTGTTGATGTGACGTAAGGTGTCAGAGGAATCACGGATGTAGGTGGGAAGGGACTGGACAAGGGGAGAGAGAAGGGAGTCAAGATAACGAGAAATGAGTTCTGTGGGGCAGGAGCAAGCTGAGACGATCGGTCTACCGGGGCAGTTCTGTTTGTGGATTTTGGGTAGGAGATAGAAGCGGGCCGTCCGAGGTTGGGCAACTATCAGGTTGGAAGCTGTGGGAGGGAGATCCCCAGAGGAGATGAGGTCAGTGACAGTCCTGGAAACAATGGCTTGATGTTCAGTGGTGGGGTCATGGTCCAGGGAGAGGTAGGAGGAAGTGTCTGCGAGTTGACGCTCAGCCTCCGCGTGGTAGAGGTCAGTGCGCCAGACAACAACAGCACCACCCTTGTCAGCGGGTTTGATGACAATGTCAGGGTTGGACCTGAGAGAATGGAGTGCAGTAAGTTCAGAGAGAGACAGGTTAGAATGGGTGAGAGGAGCAGAGAAATTGAGACGACTAATGTCGCGCCGACAGTTCTCAATGAAAAGATCGAGAGAAGGTAAGAATCCAGAGGGAGGGGTCCAGGTGGAGGGAGAATATTGAAGATGGGTAAAAGGATCCGTTGAACTGGGAGAGGACTCCTGCCCAAAGAAGTGAGCCCGGAGACGAAGACGGCGGAAGAAGAGTTCAGTATCATGCCGAGCCCGAAATTCATTGAGGTGAGGGCGTAAGGGTATGAAACTAAGTCCTTTGCTGAGCACTGAACGTTCAGCATCGGAGAGGGGAAGGTCAGGGGGTATAGTGAATACACGGCTGGGGTTGGGATTGGAAGATGGGGTGGGGACGGAGGGACAGGCAGGGGTGGAGGGTCCTAGATGGGTGTTGGTGTCGATGAGTTGTTGGAGCTTGCGTTCCTTAGCACTTGAGAGAAAGAGAAAAAGTTTCTTGTTGAGGCGTCGGATGAGCCGAAGGATAAAATGAAACTGGGGGCACGCGCAGCTTTGAAAAAGGGTACGGCGGTGCTGCTGGAGGGAGAGGTCGAGTGTGTTCATATGGCGGCGCATGGCACTGAGAGTGGATTTCAGAATGTGACGGGAACAGCAGTCCGAGAAACGTTTTATGTCCCGGAGATACCTGTAATCCTGGGTGGGTTCGAAACATGAGGGGTGGAATTTCAGTTGAAATCCATGTGGGGTAAGTCGGAGACGGAGACAGTCACTGAGAAAGGAGATATGGCTGTGAAAGCGGGTTTTAGTAAACACCTTGTCAAACACTAGGAGAGAAATGGAAAGCAATGAAGGTGAACAAGGCAACAGAGAAATCCGGAAATCTTGTCGCAGAGAGGAACAGAACTTCTTCAAGGAGGTAGGCATTTCTTGAAGAGCAGTGGCAGTCAATTAAACACAGAGATAAAAACAAAAAAACTGCGGATGCTGGAAATCCAAAACAAAAACAGAATTACCTGGAAAAACTCAGCAGGTCTGGCAGCATCGGCGGAGAAGAAAAGAGTTGACGTTTCGAGTCCTCATGACCCTTCGACAGAACTTGAGTTCGAGTCCAGGAAAGAGCTGAAATATAAGCTGGTTTAAGGTGTGTGTGTGGGGGGCGGAGAGATAGAGAGACAGAGAGGTGGAGGGGGTTGGTGTGGTTGTAGCGACAAACAAGCAGTGATAGAAGCAGAATATCAAAAGATGTCAACAACAATAGTACAATAGAACACATAGGTGTTAAAGATAAAGTTGGTGATATTATCTAAACGAATGTGCTAATTAAGAATGGATGGTAGGGCACTCAAGGTATAGCTCTAGTGGGTTTTTTTTTTATTTTATATAATGGAAATAGGTGGGAAAAGGAAAATCTTTATAATTTATTGGGAAAAAAAAAGAGAAGGGGGAAACAGAAAGGGGGTGGGGATGGGGGAGGGGACTCACGACCTAAAGTTGTTGAATTCAATATTCAGTCCGGAAGGCTGTAAAGTCCCTAGTCGGAAGATGAGGTGTTGTTCCTCCAGTTTGCGTTGGGCTTCACTGGAACAATGCAGCAAGCCAAGGACAGACATGTGGGCAAGAGAGCAGGGTGGAGTGTTAAAATGGCAAGCGACAGGGAGGTTTGGGTCATTCTTGCGGACAGACCGCAGGTGTTCTGCAAAGCGGTCGCCCAGTTTACGTTTGGTCTCTCCAATGTAGAGGAGACCACATTGGGAGCAACGAATGCAGTAGACTAAGTTGGGGGAAATGCAAGTGAAATGCTGCTTCACTTGAAAGGAGTGTTTGGGTCCTTGGACGGTGAGGAGAGAGGAAGTGAAGGGGCAGGTGTTGCATCTTTTGCGTGGGCAAGGGGTTGTGCCATAGGAGGGGGTTGAGGAGTAGGGGGTGATGGAGGAGTGGACCAGGGTGTCCCGGAGGGAGCGATCCCTACGGAATGCCGATAAGGGGGGTGAAGGGAAGATGTGTTTGGTAGTGGCATCATGCTGGAGTTGGCGGAAATGGCGGAGGATGATCCTTTGAATGCGGAGGCTGGTGGGGTGATAAGTGAGGACAAGGGGGACCCTATCATGTTTCTGGGAGGGAGGAGAAGGAGTGAGGGCGGATGCGCGGGAGATGGGCCGGACACGGTTGAGGGCCCTGTCAACGACCGTGGGTGGAAAACCTCGGTTAAGGAAGAAGGAGGACATGTCAGAGGAACTGTTTTTGAATGTAGCATCATCGGAACAGATGCGACGGAGGCGAAGGAACTGAGAGAATGGGATGGAGTCCTTACAGGAAGTGGGGTGTGAGGAGCTGTAGTCGAGATAGCTGTGGGTGTCGGTGGGTTTGTAATGGATATTGGTGGACAGTCTATCACCAGAGATTGAGACAGAGAGGTCAAGGAAGGGAAGGGAAGTGTCAGAGATGGACCACGTGAAAATGATGGAGGGGTGGAGATTGGAAGCAAAATTAATAAATTTTTCCAAGTCCTGACGAGAGCATGAAGCAGCACCGAAATAATCATCGATGTACCGGAGAAAGAGTTGTGGAAGGGGGCCGGAGTAGGACTGCAACAAGGAATGTTCCACATACCCCATAAAGAGACAGGCATAGCTGGGGCCCATGCGGGTACCCATAGCCACACCTTTTATTTGGAGGAAGTGAGAGGAGTTGAAGGAGAAATTGTTCAGCGTGAGAACAAGTTCAGCCAGACGGAGGAGAGTAGTGGTGGATGGGGATTGTTCGGGCCTCTGTTCGAGGAAGAAGCTAAGGGCCCTCAGACCATCCTGGTGGGGGATGGAGGTGTAGAGGGATTGGACGTCCATGGTGAAGAGGAAGCGGTAGGGGCCAGGGAACTGGAAATTGTTGATGTGACGTAAGGTGTCAGAGGAATCACGGATGTAGGTGGGAAGGGACTGGACAAGGGGAGAGAGAAGGGAGTCAAGATAACGAGAAATGAGTTCTGTGGGGCAGGAGCAAGCTGAGACGATCGGTCTACCGGGGCAGTTCTGTTTGTGGATTTTGGGTAGGAGATAGAAGCGGGCCGTCCGAGGTTGGGCAACTATCAGGTTGGAAGCTGTGGGAGGGAGATCCCCAGAGGAGATGAGGTCAGTGACAGTCCTGGAAACAATGGCTTGATGTTCAGTGGTGGGGTCATGGTCCAGGGAGAGGTAGGAGGAAGTGTCTGCGAGTTGACGCTCAGCCTCCGCGTGGTAGAGGTCAGTGCGCCAGACAACAACAGCACCACCCTTGTCAGCGGGTTTGATGACAATGTCAGGGTTGGACCTGAGAGAATGGAGTGCAGTAAGTTCAGAGAGAGACAGGTTAGAATGGGTGAGAGGAGCAGAGAAATTGAGACGACTAATGTCGCGCCGACAGTTCTCAATGAAAAGATCGAGAGAAGGTAAGAATCCAGAGGGAGGGGTCCAGGTGGAGGGAGAATATTGAAGATGGGTAAAAGGATCCGTTGAACTGGGAGAGGACTCCTGCCCAAAGAAGTGAGCCCGGAGACGAAGACGGCGGAAGAAGAGTTCAGTATCATGCCGAGCCCGAAATTCATTGAGGTGAGGGCGTAAGGGTATGAAACTAAGTCCTTTGCTGAGCACTGAACGTTCAGCATCGGAGAGGGGAAGGTCAGGGGGTATAGTGAATACACGGCTGGGGTTGGGATTGGAAGATGGGGTGGGGACGGAGGGACAGGCAGGGGTGGAGGGTCCTAGATGGGTGTTGGTGTCGATGAGTTGTTGGAGCTTGCGTTCCTTAGCACTTGAGAGAAAGAGAAAAAGTTTCTTGTTGAGGCGTCGGATGAGCCGAAGGATAAAATGAAACTGGGGGCACGCGCAGCTTTGAAAAAGGGTACGGCGGTGCTGCTGGAGGGAGAGGTCGAGTGTGTTCATATGGCGGCGCATGGCACTGAGAGTGGATTTCAGAATGTGACGGGAACAGCAGTCCGAGAAACGTTTTATGTCCCGGAGATACCTGTAATCCTGGGTGGGTTCGAAACATGAGGGGTGGAATTTCAGTTGAAATCCATGTGGGGTAAGTCGGAGACGGAGACAGTCACTGAGAAAGGAGATATGGCTGTGAAAGCGGGTTTTAGTAAACACCTTGTCAAACACTAGGAGAGAAATGGAAAGCAATGAAGGTGAACAAGGCAACAGAGAAATCCGGAAATCTTGTCGCAGAGAGGAACAGAACTTCTTCAAGGAGGTAGGCATTTCTTGAAGAGCAGTGGCAGTCAATTAAACACAGAGATAAAAACAAAAAAACTGCGGATGCTGGAAATCCAAAACAAAAACAGAATTACCTGGAAAAACTCAGCAGGTCTGGCAGCATCGGCGGAGAAGAAAAGAGTTGACGTTTCGAGTCCTCATGACCCTTCGACAGAACTTGAGTTCGAGTCCAGGAAAGAGCTGAAATATAAGCTGGTTTAAGGTGTGTGTGTGGGGGGCGGAGAGATAGAGAGACAGAGAGGTGGAGGGGGTTGGTGTGGTTGTAGCGACAAACAAGCAGTGATAGAAGCAGAATATCAAAAGATGTCAACAACAATAGTACAATAGAACACATAGGTGTTAAAGATAAAGTTGGTGATATTATCTAAACGAATGTGCTAATTAAGAATGGATGGTAGGGCACTCAAGGTATAGCTCTAGTGGGTTTTTTTTTATTTTATATAATGGAAATAGGTGGGAAAAGGAAAATCTTTATAATTTATTGGGAAAAAAAAAGAGAAGGGGGAAACAGAAAGGGGGTGGGGATGGGGGAGGGGACTCA